>NC_045954.1:15095808-15336669 GCF_004382195.2 Drosophila sechellia
CTTATTTGGGTAATTATTTTCAATGTTTTGATCAAAATACCGATTATTTTTTTCACAAAAAAACTGGAAAACTAGTTTTCAGTTTTGCTGGTCACACAGCAAAAAGAATTACCATTTTATACTCCTTATAACCAATACTAACCACCCCTTGTACTTTTAAACAGATTTTGTAAAATTAATTTTTGGCCAAATTTTCGCATTTTTTGTAAGGGTACCATCATCAAAATTTGCAAAAATTTTAAAAATCCTAGAATTCCCAAACTTGAATACAAATCGATTGGTATTTAAACAACGATCTCAACGAGGTATGACATTCCTTATTTGGGTAATTATTTTCAATGTTTTGATCAAAATACCAATTATTTTTTTCACTAAAAAACTGGAAAACTATTTTTGGCAAAAAACACAATTTTCAATTTGGCTTTTTTGGCTATAACTTGACTAAAAATGGTCACACAGCAAAAAGAATTACCATTTTATACTCCTTATAACCAATACTAACCACTCCTTGCACTTTTAAACAGATTTTGTAAAATTAATTTTTGGCCAAATTTTCGCATTTTTTGTAAGGGGTACCATCATCAAAATTTGCGAAAAATTGAAAAATCACAGAATTCCCAAACTTGAATGCAAATCGATTGGTATTTAAACAACGATCTCAACGAGGTATGACATTCCTTATTTGGGTAATTATTTTCAATGTTTTGATCAAAATACCGATTATTTTTTTCACAAAAAAACTGGAAAACTAGTTTTCAGTTTTGCTGGTCACACAGCAAAAAGAATTACCATTTTATACTCCTTATAACCAATACTAACCACCCCTTGTACTTTTAAACAGATTTTGTAAAATTAATTTTTGGCCAAATTTTCGCATTTTTTGTAAGGGTACCATCATCAAAATTTGCGAAAAATTTAAAAATCACAGAATTCCCAAACTTGAATACAAATCGATTGGTATTTAAACAACGATCTCAACGAGGTATGACATTCCTTATTTGGGTAATTATTTTCAATGTTTTGATCAAAATACCGATTATTTTTTTTCACAAAAAAACTGGAAAACTATTTTTGGCAAAAAACACAATTTTCAATTTGGCTTTTTTGGCTATAACTTGACTAAAAATGGTCACACAGCAAAAAGAATTACCATTTTATACTCCTTATAACCAATACTAACCACTCCTTGCACTTTTAAACAGATTTTGTAAAATTAATGTTTGGCCAAATTTTCGCATTTTTTTTAAAGTTTTCGCATCATCAAATTTGCGAAAAATTTAAAAATCCCAGAATTCCCAAACTTGAATGCAAATCGATTGGTATTTAAACAACGATCTCAGCGAGGTATGACATTCCTTTTTAGGAATGTCAAACTTGAATGCAAATCGATTGGTATTTAAACAACGATCTCAGCGAGGTATGACATTCCTTTTTAGGGTAATTATTTTCCATGTTTTGATCAAAATGCCGATTATTTTTTTCACAAAAAAACTGGAAAACTATTTTTGGCAAAATACACAATTTTCAATTTGGCTTTTTTGGCTATAACTTGACTAAAAATGGTCACACAGCAAAAATAATTACCATTTTATACTCCTTATAACCAATACTAACCACCCCTTTCACTTTTAAACAGATTTTGTAAAATTAATTTTTGGCCAAATTTTCGCATTTTTTGTAAGGGGTACCATCATCACAATTTGCGAAAAATTGAAAAATCACAGAATTCCCAAACTTGAATACAAATCGATTGGTATTTAAACAACGATCTCAACGAGGTATGACATTCCTTATTTGGGTAATTATTTTCAATGTTTTGATCAAAATACCGATTATTTTTTTCACAAAAAGCTGGAAAACTATTTTTGGCAAAAAACACAATTTTCAATTTGGCTTTTTTGGCTATAACTTGACTAAAAATGGTCACACAGCAAAAATAATTACCATTTTATACTCCTTATAACCAATACTAACCACCCTTTCACTTTTAAACAGATTTTGTAAAATTAATTTTTGGCCAAATTTTCGCATTTTTTGTAAGGGGTACCATCATCACAATTTGCGAAAAATTTAAAAATCACAGAATTCCCAAACTTGAATACAAATCGATTGGTATTTAAACAACGATCTCAACGAGGTATGACATTCCTTATTTGGGTAATTATTTTCAATGTTTTGATCAAAATACCGATTATTTTTTTCACAAAAAAACTGGAAAACTAGTTTTCAGTTTTGCTGGTCACACAGCAAAAAGAATTACCATTTTATACTCCTTATAACCAATACTAACCACCCCTTGTACTTTTAAACAGATTTTGTAAAATTAATTTTTGGCCAAATTTTCGCATTTTTTGTAAGAGGTACCATCATCAAAATTTGCAAAAATTTTAAAAATCCTAGAATTCCCAAACTTGAATACAAATCGATTGGTATTTAAACAACGATCTCAACGAGGTATGACATTCCTTATTTGGGTAATTATTTTCAATGTTTTGATCAAAATACCGATTATTTTTTTCACAAAAAAACTGGAAAACTATTTTTGGCAAAAACACAATTTTCAATTTGGCTTTTTTGGCTATAACTTGACTAAAAATGGTCACACAGCAAAAATAATTACCATTTTATACTCCTTATAACCAATACTAACCACCCTTGCACTTTTAAACAGATTTTGTAAAATTAATTTTTGGCCAAATTTTCGCATTTTTTGTAAGGGTACCATCATCAAAATTTGCGAAAAATTGAAAAATCACAGAATTCCCAAACTTGAATACAAATCGATTGGTATTTAAACAACGATCTCAACGAGGTATGACATTCCTTATTTGGGTAATTATTTTCAATGTTTTGATCAAAATACCGATTATTTTTTTCACAAAAAAACTGGAAAACTATTTTCAAAAACACAATTCAATTGTTTTGCTATATTGACTAAGGTCACACAGCAAAAAGAATTACCATTTTATACTCCTTATAACCAATACTAACCACCCCTTGCACTTTTAAACAGATTTTGTAAAATTAATTTTTGGCCAAATTTTCGCATTTTTTTAAAGGTACCATCATCAAAATTTGCAAAAATTTAAAAATCCAGAATTCCCAAACTTGAATACAAATCGATTGGTATTTAAACAACGAACTCAACGAGGTATGACATTCTTATTTGGGTAATTATTTTCAATGTTTTGATCAAAATACCGATTATTTTTTTCACAAAAAACTGGAAAACTATTTTTGGCAAAAAACCAATTTTCAATTTGGCTTTTTTGGCTATAACTTGACTAAAAATGGTCACACAGCAAAAAGAATTACCATTTTATACTCCTTATAACCAATACTAACCACCCTTGCACTTTTAAACAGATTTTGTAAAATTAATTTTTGGCCAAATTTTCGCATTTTTTTAAAGTTCCATCATCAAAATTTGCGAAAAATTTAAAAATCCCAGAATTGAATGCAAATCGATTGGGATTTAAACAACGAACTCAACGAGGTATGACATTCTTATTTGGGTAATTATTTTCAATGTTTTGATCAAAATACCGATTATTTTTTTCACAAAAAACTGGAAAACTATTTTTGGCAAAAAACTCAATTTTCAATTTGGCTTTTTTGGCTATAACTTGACTAAAAATGGTCACATAGCAAAAAGAATTACCATTTTATACTCCTCACAACCAATACTAACCACCAATTACACTTTTAAACGGATTTTGTAAAATTTATTTTTGGCCAAATTTTCGCATTTTTTGTAAGGGTACCATCATCACAATTTGCGAAAAATTTAAAAATCACAGAATTCCCAAACTTGAATACAAATCGATTGGTATTTAAACAACGATCTCAACGAGGTATGACATTCCTTATTTGGGTAATTATTTTCAATGTTTTGATCAAAATACCGATTATTTTTTTCACAAAAAAACTGGAAAACTAGTTTTCAGTTTTGCTGGTCACACAGCAAAAAGAATTACCATTTTATACTCCTTATAACCAATACTAACCACCCCTTTCACTTTTAAACAGATTTTGTAAAATTAATTTTTGGCCAAATTTTCGCATTTTTTGTAAGGGGTACCATCATCACAATTTGCGAAAAATTTAAAAATCACAGAATTCCCAAACTTGAATGCAAATCGATTGGTATTTAAACAACGATCTCAGCGAGGTATGACATTCCTTTTTAGGAATGTCAAACTTGAATGCAAATCGATTGGTATTTAAACAACGATCTCAGCGAGGTATGACATTCCTTTTTAGGGTAATTATTTTCCATGTTTTGATCAAAATGCCGATTATTTTTTTCACAAAAAAACTGGAAAACTATTTTTGGCAAAATACACAATTTTCAATTTGGCTTTTTTGGCTATAACTTGACTAAAAATGGTCACACAGCAAAAATAATTACCATTTTATACTCCTTATAACCAATACTAACCACCCTTTGCACTTTTAAACAGATTTTGTAAAATTAATTTTTGGCCAAATTTTCGCATTTTTTGTAAGAGGTACCATCATCAAAATTTGCGAAAAATTGAAAAATCACAGAATTCCCAAACTTGAATACAAATCGATTGGTATTTAAACAACGATCTCAACGAGGTATGACATTCCTTATTTGGGTAATTATTTTCAATGTTTTGATCAAAATACCGATTATTTTTTTCACAAAAAAACTGGAAAACTAGTTTTCAGTTTTGCTGGTCACACAGCAAAAAGAATTACCATTTTATACTCCTTATAACCAATACTAACCACCCCTTGCACTTTTAAACAGATTTTGTAAAATTAATTTTTGGCCAAATTTTCGCATTTTTTTAAAGTTTTCGCATCATCAAAATTTGCGAAAAATTTAAAAATCCCAGAATTCCCAAACTTGAATGCAAATCGATTGGTATTTAAACAACGAACTCAGCGAGGTATGACATTGCTTATTTGGGTAATTATTTTCAATGTTTTGATCAAAATACCGATTATTTTTTTCACAAAAAACTGGAAAACTATTTTTGGCAAAAAACTCAATTTTCAATTTGGCTTTTTTGGCTATAACTTGACTAAAAATGGTCACACAGCAAAAAGAATTACCATTTTATACTCCTTATAACCAATACTAACCACCCCTTGCACTTTTAAACAGATTTTGTAAAATTAATTTTTGGCCAAATTTTCGCATTTTTTTTAAAGTTTTCGCATCATCAAAATTTGCGAAAAATTTAAAAATCCCAGAATTCCCAAACTTGAATGCAAATCGATTGGGATTTAAACAACGAACTCAACGAGGTATGACATTGCTTATTTGGGTAATTATTTTCAATGTTTTGATCAAAATACCGATTATTTTTTTCACAAAAAACTGGAAAACTATTTTTGGCAAAAAACTCAATTTTCAATTTGGCTTTTTTGGCTATAACTTGACTAAAAATGGTCACACAGCAAAAAGAATTACCATTTTATACTCCTCACAACCAATACTAACCACCAATTACACTTTTAAACGGATTTTGTAAAATTTATTTTTGGCCAAATTTTCGCATTTTTTGTAAGGGGTACCATCATCACAATTTGCGAAAAATTTAAAAATCACAGAATTCCCAAACTTGAATGCAAATCGATTGGTATTTAAACAACGAACTCAGCGAGGTATGACATTGCTTATTTGGGTAATTATTTTCAATGTTTTGATCAAAATACCGATTATTTTTTTCACAAAAAACTGGAAAACTATTTTTGGCAAAAAACTCAATTTTCAATTTGGCTTTTTTGGCTATAACTTGACTAAAAATGGTCACACAGCAAAAAGAATTACCATTTTATACTCCTTATAACCAATACTAACCACCACTTGCACTTTTAAACAGATTTTGTAAAATTAATTTTTGGCCAAATTTTCGCATTTTTTTTAAAGTTTTCGCATCATCAAAATTTGCGAAAAATTTAAAAATCCCAGAATTCCCAAACTTGAATGCAAATCGATTGGTATTTAAACAACGAACTCAGCGAGGTATGACATTCCTTATTTGGGTAATTATTTTCAATGTTTTGATCAAAATACCGATTATTTTTTTCACAAAAAAACTGGAAAACTATTTTTGGCAAAAAACACAATTTTCAATTTGGCTTTTTTGGCTATAACTTGACTAAAATGGTCACACAGCAAAAAGAATTACCATTTTATACTCCTCACAACCAATACTAACCACCAATTACACTTTTAAACAGATTTTGTAAAATTTATTTTTGGCCAAATTTTCGAATTTTTGGTAAGGGGTACCATCATAACAATTTGCGAAAAATTTAAAAATCACAGAATTCCCAAACTTGAATGCAAATCGATTGGTATTTAAACAACGAACTCAGCGAGGTATGACATTCCTTATTTGGGTAATTATTTTCAATGTTTTGATCAAAATACCGATTATTTTTTTCACAAAAAAACTGGAAAACTATTTTTGGCAAAAAACACAATTTTCAATTTGGCTTTTTTGGCTATAACTTGACTAAAAATGGTCACACAGCAAAAAGAATTACCATTTTATACTCCTTATAACCAATACTAACCACCCCTTGCACTTTTAAACAGATTTTGTAAAATTAATTTTTGGCCAAATTTTCGCATTTTTTGTAAGGGGTACCATCATCACAATTTGCGAAAAATTTAAAAATCACAGAATTCCCAAACTTGAATACAAATCGATTGGTATTTAAACAACGATCTCAACGAGGTATGACATTCCTTATTTGGGTAATTATTTTCAATGTTTTGATCAAAATACCGATTATTTTTTTCACAAAAAAACTGGAAAACTATTTTTGGCAAAAAACACAATTTTCAATTTGGCTTTTTTGGCTATAACTTGACTAAAATGGTCACACAGCAAAAAGAATTACCATTTTATACTCCTTATAACCAATACTAACCATCCCTTTCACTTTTAAACAGATTTTGTAAAATTAATTTTTGGCCAAATTTTCGCATTTTTTTTAAAGTTTTCGCATCATCAAAATTTGCGAAAAATTTAAAAATCCCAGAATTCCCAAACTTGAATGCAAATCGATTGGTATTTAAACAACGAACTCAGCGAGGTATGACATTGCTTATTTGGGTAATTATTTTCAATGTTTTGATCAAAATACCGATTATTTTTTTCACAAAAAACTGGAAAACTATTTTTGGCAAAAAACTCAATTTTCAATTTGGCTTTTTTGGCTATAACTTGACTAAAAATGGTCACACAGCAAAAAGAATTACCATTTTATACTCCTTATAACCAATACTAACCACCCCTTGCACTTTTAAACAGATTTTGTAAAATTAATTTTTGGCCAAATTTTCGCATTTTTTTTAAAGTTTTCGCATCATCAAAATTTGCGAAAAATTTAAAAATCCCAGAATTCCCAAACTTTAATGAAAACCGATTGGTATTTAAACAACGATCTCAGCGAGGTATGACATTCCTTATTTGGGTAATTATTTTCAATGTTTTGATCAAAATACCGATTATTTTTTTCACAAAAAAACTGGAAAATTATTTCTTGCAAAAACACAATTTTCAATTTGGCTTTTTTGGCTATAACTTGACTAAAAATGGTCACACAGCAAAAAGAATTACCATTTTATACTCCTTATAACCAATACTAACCACCCTTTGCACTTTTAAACAGATTTTGTAAAATTAATTTTTGGCCAAATTTTCGCATTTTTTGTAAGGGGTACCATCATCAAAATTTGCGAAAAATTTAAAAATCCCAGTATTCCCAAACTTGAATGCAAATCGATTGGTATTTAAACAACGATCTCAACGAGGTATGACATTCCTTATTTGGGTAATTATTTTCAATGTTTTGATCAAAATGCCGATTATTTTTTTCACAAAAAAACTGGAAAATTATTTCTTGCAAAAACACAATTTTCAATTTGGCTTTTTTGGCTATAACTTGACTAAAAATGGTCAGACAGCAAAAAGAATTACCATTTTATACTCCTTATAACCAATACTAACCACCCCTTTCACTTTTAAACAGATTTTGTAAAATTAATTTTTGGCCAAATTTTCGCATTTTTTGTAAGGGGTACCATCATCAAAATTTGCGAAAAATTTAAAAATCCCAGTATTCCCAAACTTGAATGCAAATCGATTGGTATTTAAACAACGATCTCAGCGAGGTATGACATTCCCTTTTAGGGTAATTATTTTCAATGTTTTGATCAAAATGCCGATTATTTTTTTCACAAAAAAACTGGAAAATTATTTCTTGCAAAAACACAATTTTCAATTTGGCTTTTTTGGCTATAACTTGACTAAAAATGGTCAGACAGCAAAAAGAATTACCATTTTATACTCCTTATAACCAATACTAACCACCCCTTTCACTTTTAAACAGATTTTGTAAAATTAATTTTTGGCCAAATTTTCGCATTTTTTGTAAGGGGTACCATCATCAAAATTTGCGAAAAATTTAAAAATCCCAGTATTCCCAAACTTGAATGCAAATCGATTGGTATTTAAACAACGATCTCAACGAGGTATGACATTCCTTATTTGGGTAATTATTTTCAATGTTTTGATCAAAATACCGATTATTTTTTTCACAAAAAAACTGGAACACTATTTTTGGCAAAAAACACAATTTTCAATTTGGCTTTTTTGGCTATAACTTGACTAAAAATGGTCACACAGCAAAAAGAATTACCATTTTATACTCCTTATAACCAATACTAACCACTCCTTGCACTTTTAAACAGATTTTGTAAAATTAATTTTTGGCCAAATTTTCGCATTTTTTGTACCATCATCAAAATTTGCGAAAATTTTAAAAATCCTAGAATTCCCAAACTTGAATACAAATCGATTGGTATTTAAACAACGATCTCAACGAGGTATGACATTCCTTATTTGGGTGATAATTTTCAATGTTTTGATCAAAATACCGAATATTTTTTTCACAAAAAAACTGGAAAACTATTTTTGGCAAAAAACACAATTTTCAATTTGGCTTTTTGGCTATAACTTGACTAAAAATGGTCACACAGCAAAAAGAATTACCATTTTATACTCCTTATAACCAATACTAACCACCCCTTGTACTTTTAAACAGATTTTGTAAAATTAATTTTTGGCCAAATTTTCGCATTTTTTGTAAGGGTACCATCATCAAAATTTGCAAAAATTTTAAAAATCCTAGAATTCCCAAACTTGAATACAAATCGATTGGTATTTAAACAACGATCTCAACGAGGTATGACATTCCTTATTTGGGTGATAATTTTCAATGTTTTGATCAAAATACCGAATATTTTTTTCACAAAAAAACTGGAAAACTATTTTTGGCAAAAAACACAATTTTCAATTTGGCTTTTTTGGCTATAACTTGACTAAAAATGGTCACACAGCAAAAAGAATTACCATTTTATACTCCTTATAACCAATACTAACCACCCCTTGTACTTTTAAACAGATTTTGTAAAATTAATTTTTGGCCAAATTTTCGCATTTTTTGTAAGGGGTACCATCATCAAAATTTGCGAAAAATTTAAAAATCCTAGAATTCCAAAACTTGAATACAAATCGATTGGTATTTAAACAACGATCTCAACGAGGTATGACATTCCTTATTTGGGTGATAATTTTCAATGTTTTGATCAAAATACCGAATATTTTTTTCACAAAAAAACTGGAAAGCTATTTTTGGCAAAAAACACAATTTTCAATTTGGCTTTTTTGGCTATAACTTGACTAAAAATGGTCACACAGCAAAAAGAATTACCATTTTATACTCCTTATAACCAATACTAACCACCCCTTGTACTTTTAAACAGATTTTGTAAAATTAATTTTTGGCCAAATTTTCGCATTTTTTGTAAGGGGTACCATCATCAAAATTTGCGAAAATTTTAAAAATCCCAGTATTCCCAAACTTGAATGCAAATCGATTGGTATTTAAACAACGATCTCAGCGAGGTATGACATTCCCTTTCAGGGTAATTATTTTCAATGTTTTGATCAAAATGCCGATTATTTTTTTCACAAAAAAACTGGAAAATTATTTCTTGCAAAAACACAATTTTCAATTTGGCTTTTTTGGCTATAACTTGACTAAAAATGGTCAGACAGCAAAAAGAATTACCATTTTATACTCCTTATAACCAATACTAACCACCCCTTTCACTTTTAAACAGATTTTGTAAAATTAATTTTTGGCCAAATTTTCGCATTTTTTGTAAGGGGTACCATCATCAAAATTTGCGAAAAATTTAAAAATCCCAGTATTCCCAAACTTGAATGCAAATCGATTGGTATTTAAACAACGATCTCAACGAGGTATGACATTCCTTATTTGGGTAATTATTTTCAATGTTTTGATCAAAATACCGATTATTTTTTTCACAAAAAAACTGGAACTATTTTTGGCAAAAAACACAATTTTCAATTTGGCTTTTTTGGCTATAACTTGACTAAAAATGGTCACACAGCAAAAAGAATTACCATTTTATACTCCTTATAACCAATACTAACCACTCCTTGCACTTTTAAACAGATTTTGTAAAATTAATTTTTGGCCAAATTTTCGCATTTTTTGTACCATCATCAAAATTTGCGAAAATTTTAAAAATCCTAGAATTCCCAAACTTGAATACAAATCGATTGGTATTTAAACAACGATCTCAACGAGGTATGACATTCCTTATTTGGGTGATAATTTTCAATGTTTTGATCAAAATACCGAATATTTTTTTCACAAAAAAACTGGAAAACTATTTTTGGCAAAAAACACAATTTTCAATTTGGCTTTTTTGGCTATAACTCTCAGCGAGGTATGACATTCCCTTTCAGGGTAATTATTTTCAATGTTTTGATCAAAATGCCGATTATTTTTTTCACAAAAAAACTGGAAAATTATTTCTTGCAAAAACACAATTTTCAATTTGGCTTTTTTGGCTATAACTTGACTAAAAATGGTCAGACAGCAAAAAGAATTACCATTTTATACTCCTTATAACCAATACTAACCACCCCTTTCACTTTTAAACAGATTTTGTAAAATTAATTTTTGGCCAAATTTTCGCATTTTTTGTAAGGGGTACCATCATCAAAATTTGCGAAAAATTTAAAAATCCCAGTATTCCCAAACTTGAATGCAAATCGATTGGTATTTAAACAACGATCTCAACGAGGTATGACATTCCTTATTTGGGTAATTATTTTCAATGTTTTGATCAAAATACCGATTATTTTTTTCACAAAAAAACTGGAACTATTTTTGGCAAAAAACACAATTTTCAATTTGGCTTTTTTGGCTATAACTTGACTAAAAATGGTCACACAGCAAAAAGAATTACCATTTTATACTCCTTATAACCAATACTAACCACTCCTTGCACTTTTAAACAGATTTTGTAAAATTAATTTTTGGCCAAATTTTCGCATTTTTTGTACCATCATCAAAATTTGCGAAAATTTTAAAAATCCTAGAATTCCCAAACTTGAATACAAATCGATTGGTATTTAAACAACGATCTCAACGAGGTATGACATTCCTTATTTGGGTGATAATTTTCAATGTTTTGATCAAAATACCGAATATTTTTTTCACAAAAAAACTGGAAAACTATTTTTGGCAAAAAACACAATTTTCAATTTGGCTTTTTTGGCTATAACTTGACTAAAAATGGTCACACAGCAAAAAGAATTACCATTTTATACTCCTTATAACCAATACTAACCACCCCTTGTACTTTTAAACAGATTTTGTAAAATTAATTTTTGGCCAAATTTTCGCATTTTTTGTAAGGGTACCATCATCAAAATTTGCAAAAATTTTAAAAATCCTAGAATTCCCAAACTTGAATACAAATCGATTGGTATTTAAACAACGATCTCAACGAGGTATGACATTCCTTATTTGGGTAATTATTTTCAATGTTTTGATCAAAATACCGATTATTTTTTTCACTAAAAAACTGGAAAACTATTTTTGGCAAAAAACACAATTTTCAATTTGGCTTTTTTGGCTATAACTTGACTAAAAATGGTCACACAGCAAAAAGAATTACCATTTTATACTCCTTATAACCAATACTAACCACTCCTTGCACTTTTAAACAGATTTTGTAAAATTAATTTTTGGCCAAATTTTCGCATTTTTTGTAAGGGGTACCATCATCAAAATTTGCGAAAAATTTAAAAATCCTAGAATTCCAAAACTTGAATACAAATCGATTGGTATTTAAACAACGATCTCAACGAGGTATGACATTCCTTATTTGGGTGATAATTTTCAATGTTTTGATCAAAATACCGAATATTTTTTTCACAAAAAAACTGGAAAGCTATTTTTGGCAAAAAACACAATTTTAAATTTGGCTTTTTTGGCTATAACTTGACTAAAAATGGTCACACAGCAAAAAGAATTACCATTTTATACTCCTTATAACCAATACTAACCACCCCTTGTACTTTTAAACAGATTTTGTAAAATTAATTTTTGGCCAAATTTTCGCATTTTTTGTAAGGGGTACCATCATCAAAATTTGCGAAAATTTTAAAAATCCTAGAATTCCCAAACTTGAATACAAATCGATTGGTATTTAAACAACGATCTCAACGAGGTATGACATTCCTTATTTGGGTAATTATTTTCAATGTTTTGATCAAAATACCGATTATTTTTTTCACAAAAAAACTGGAAAACTATTTTTGGCAAAAAACACAATTTTCAATTTGGCTTTTTGGCTATAACTTGACTAAAAATGGTCACACAGAAAAAAGAATTACCATTTTATACTCCTTATAACCAATACTAACCACTCCTTGCACTTTTAAACAGATTTTGTAAAATTAATTTTTGGCCAAATTTTCGCATGTACCATCATCAAAATTTGCGAAAAACTTAAAAATCCCAGAATTCCCAAGCTTGAATACAAATCGATTGGTATTTAAACAACGAACTCAGCGAGGTATGACATTCCTTACTTGGGTAATTATTTTCAATGTTTTGATCAAAATACCGATTATTTTTTTTACAAAAAATTCAATATTTAAAAAAAAAGGCCGCACCGCTAAAAGCACAGTTCTTTAAACCTAATTACCATTACCCTAATTACCCTGTCACTTTTTGACGGACTTTTGCAATATTATATTTATACTTGCAAATTTTAATGCAAATAAATTTTAAAATGTTTTGAAATCATCAGGAAAGTGATACAGATAGTTGCATTGGTTGTTGTTTATTATTATTGTGGTCATAAAAGAGTTAGAAAAACTTCTTCATAGTTTAATCCTATCTTTATTTTCCCTTCTAGTAACATGAAGGGTTTAAATTGTATAATTTTCCTTCTGTACCCAGTTAAGCTTCTCTTTCACCCTATTCAACTTTTACACCCGCCAACAAAAGAGTAACACTTCCTGGGAATGTGTGTCCTTTTCGCCGCATGGCAATTAAAAAGTTGTCGCCTAACGATAAACGCGCGAAATCGAGTTGAATGCTGCAGCAAATTAAATTAAGCTGAAAACTTTTGTCAAATCGACAGACATCCGCGTGAAGAATTGAGAATGTAGGACTAGATGTGTGACTCTTTATTTCCTATATTTTCGAAAGTGCTACATGTGACGAAGAATTTTGAAAGTTATAAAGTCTAACATCGCCATTGCTTTCATTAATTATACAAATAGATGATCAGTTCGTTCAGAATCCCCGGCACCCAAGTGCAACAGCTCAACGAAATCCACAGAATCCGCGCGGGTCGCAGCGTTCTTTTGCCATGTAAGCCATTTATTGCCAAGAAGATCATATCGATGGCCAAGACGATGCCGGAAATCACTATAGCGATACTTATGTAATGCGTCTTGATCTCTTGTAATGCTTTAATCCATAGCATGCTTTGAATGGTAAAAAATTGTTGGGTTCATATTGTAAATGTATATATTTTAAGGCCCTTAATTACCACGGATACCAATGCGTATATCACTTTTGCCCAAGTCCGTAACATTGAAAGGCAATTGTAGAGTTGAAGGCGGTTCGCTTGGCTATCAGTCAAAGCCTTGAAATTTCTTGGCCGCCTCATTATCATCATGGAAAATTCGATAAAATATATAAAATGTTCAATCTGCAAGTTTGGGGTATTGTATTGAGTCCTTCACTTGCTGCCACACCAAAAAGTATTGAAGAGCTTTCATTTACTCACCTTTCCAAGGACATCGATAAGGAAGTGTGTATTGCAACTGGGTGCGGTTAACCCCAGGTAGGTGCGCATAACGTAGTAAAGCATATCACCGACCCAGTCGATGGAACTCATGGCGATATGAGGTTAGTTAGAACGAGTGAATTTACAAAGTTTATAAAAGATCTCGGAGAGAATGTATGTATATGTGTTTCGTGCAAATAGAAACTGACTGATTGAAAAACGAAAATGATTAGGGCATTAAATCATGGCCAACTACTCCCGCTGGCTGTGCAAGAACAGGGACAAAAAGCTGACTCGACTGGCAGGACGAGCAGGGCGAGAAGGACGACGAAGATGATGATGGTCGGCCTCCAGGAGTTCCACTCGCAGCTCCTCCTGTCATTTGTGGCTGCTGGTCTGCTTCATTGGTTTTTGATTGTGTTTGGCTGCCTTATTTATTTATGGCCAATGAGTCCCAGTCCATTGTGGGCCAGCTTCAGCGGAATGGGGGCGCAGTGGTTGCCAAAGCTTTCATAAAATATTATATCTTGTTTTTACTCACCAAGCCGCACAGACACACTGATATGCTGCGCTGGAAAAAAAGCATTGGCGTGTGTATCAAAATAATTGTAGATTATTAAGATAATAATATTAAAAAGTGGGACATTATATGATGGTAGAAATAGATGATTTCCATTTTAGTAAATTAAAGAAAGGCATTCCAGGGATACATACCATATCAATATCATGTTTGTAGCATTTTCCCGCAGTGTATCTATGTATGTGTTTGCGCACATAAGCTCGGTCCAACTCATGAAGAGCCTTCGCTCACAGCAAAGTTAAATTGCAAACAACAAGGAGCACAGGATGAGGAAGTGAACCCGGCGCCAGGAGCAGCAGGAGCAAGAGGAGCTGGAGTTGAGAAAATCGAGCTGGGAATAGGGAGATGTGGCTCAGCCAGGAAAAGCGTTGGAAAACTGGGCGGGCGGTGCTGGCGGGCAAGTCGTGTGGCGAATTTCGCTGGCTTTTTGTATAACTTTTGATTAATAGAGCGACGACGAGGCTGCCAGGCAGCTGTCGTTGGCATAATTGCACCACACACGCACACACACACCATACACCATACACCACTCAGCGCCCCTCCTCAACCATCAACGCTCAACGCTCAACCCTCTCCTGACCCCTGACCTCCAACCCTGCTCCGTTGGCCTGCACATGACAACAACTTCGAGCTCGGAGCTGAAACTTCTTCCGCTAAATTGATTCCGTTGAAAACAAGTGCCCGGACTAGTGTGAGAAAACGGAAACGGAAAAGGGTATGTGAATGGGTTTTAGTTTGGGCTTGGGTTTGCATTGGTTTTCGGCGTGGAGTTTTTGGAGAAACTGCAGGAGGATACTCCGCAGAACTACAGGCGAAACAAGAGCTTGTCGAGATGGCAGACAAATGCACTTATGCAATGCGGCTGAAGACAACATAAAAACAAACAACTTTGGCCATATCTGCTCTATCCGATTTCCATATGCCCGTACCGCTAAGGCGGCATCATCCTTGCACTATATCCTGCCCCCTTGCATATGCCCACCGAAGAGGATGCAGTGGATCCTGCCCATTGTAAGAACACCGAAAACTACAAGCATATCAAAAATTCAGCAAGGTATGGGGCGTGGGCAAAAAGCCAGGCTGTTACACTGTGCTACAAGGAATTGGTCGTTCGCTCCCCTGACAGATGGATTAAGGTCGCTGAAATTGGGGTCGAAAGTTTCGGGAGCCGTGTGTGTGTCTGATAAGGGGTTTCGGGGCCTTATCGCCTTAGCAGCCCATATGATTCATGGCATGGCTGTGCACTACTGCATTTATTTTGCGATTATAAATGCCCTTTACCACAGCCAGTTTTATTTGCTAAGCAAATGCCTTTACATTCGAGGTTTTCAGCAAATACGAAAGTGCAATTTTCTTACAGTTTTGACAGTATTCATGTATTGGAAATGAAAACGTTTGCTTTTATTAGCCAAAAGTATTTGTCATGTAATTACACTGAAACAATCAAATAGGAACTTTCATTTTTGTGACCAAAAATTAGGCTACAAAAATAAATTTTAAATTAAATGTATTACGCGTAAGAAAATAGAAGAGACTTAAATAAATAATTATGGGAATGTTTATCTTTAACTTAACCTTAACATAACTTTCTCGGTGAAGTGCACAGTTGAGATTTGAGCTTGATTTGCTTTACGGCCATTTAATTGCATTTGAGGCAGCACAACCAAAACGATGGCAATATGGACATGCACATGGACATGGATATGGATATGGAGATGGACATGGGCAGGAACATGGCAATCAGCGGCGACGGGGCTTAAATCAAATTTAAAGCTGTGCTGTGTCCTGATAAATTATCCATGCATGCATATTACACGCGGAGGCGCCGGGCTCCTGCCACTGCAACTGCACATGGCATAATGCATGCACACTTAAGGCCTCGAGAGTGCCAGCCAAATGGCATGACAGAGACGGATGCGCAGCCAGATAGCGCGGGCAACGGAGATGGCACCACCAGAACCAGAACCAAAGTCAGAACCATAGCCATAACCATAACCAAAAGCAGCAGGAGCAGGAGCAAGAGCAGGACCAGGACCCTAACCTAAACTCCAAAAACCCTGCCCAACCCGACACATCTCATCTCAACTCAGAAAGCTTAGCAAAATACTTTCATAATAATCTTTATGGCACAACGAGGAAAATAGAAAAAAGCAGTGGGCAAAACTGTTACCAAAAAAAAAATGAGAGCCAAACGGAAAACACACGGCTAAACGAATTGCACAGGAAGAAAATTAAATGCAAGTTATTACCATTTTTAAAAGAAAAGATATTCAGTAAAATTCTGTTTCTAAGAGGAATAACAATAATATAGAATATTAATTCACTATATAATAACATTTAGTTATAATAAATTAAATTAGTATCAAAATATTCAAAAAGTATTAATTTGGTATAGGAAAATATTGCTCGCCAAATTTTCAGCAGCTTAAACGTACCATTTAGCTAAAATATTAAATTCTGGTAATATAATAATATTAATAATAATGTGTACAATTTCTTTCTCTCCTCGAATCCCGCAGAAGGGCAACTAAATGGAAATTGCCAGTGGTGGGGTTTTCGAGGGGGGCTTCCTTAACACAAAAAAAAAAAAAAGAAAAGAGAAAGGTATAGAATGAGAACGGGAGGGGGCGAAGTGCGCTGTACACTGTGATTTGCCTGCATGTTTTTTTGTTGCTATGCGCACTCCATGTAGTTGGTTTTTTATGAAGCCAACGGCGGCGAGCAAATGTATACTACACCCCAATTTCGGGGGACCCCGCACTTTTCATGGGCGTGCGGCGAGAGGGGAGGGGACCAAGCTACCGGGCTGCCGAGCAGCAGGATTTTCAGGTTTGACGTGTTTTTTGTGAGATTAAGTTGCGATAATAAATCGCCTGCTTCCGGGGGAAGTAACAACTTACCCGGCAAATCCCACGGAATAACTCAAATACGACAGTTTGCATTTCTTTTGCATTTTCCCCTTGCTAACTGCTTAAACAAATAATCGGGGAAATGCTCAGAAAATATTTAGGATTTTCATAAATTTTTAAAAACGATTCGTTGTCTAAATGTAGTTGTGAAGCCACTTTAATACATAAATATATTTGCTTAAATAACCATATGTAGCTTTATGTGACCATAAAGAGTTTAAGAGCAAATGGAAATGCATTTTCTAGCTGCTAATTTTACAGTTGCATTTTCCTTTTGCGGATTAGTCATGCGGTTAGATCCGTTCCTTTGATTTTGGTGAAGCAAAATACAATGCATTATACCTTGATTCTTCTTAATATTTTCATGACATTTTCGGCGAAACCCTTTGCGGTACACCGAAAAAAATTATACCATACTAATTCACAAATAACACATTATAGCTATCCGGCATTGATATCTTACTGAAATAAATATAAATATATATGCACATATTATATAAGATTTATTTTGATATTTATATATATATATATATATATATATATATATATGTATACAAATATTTATAATCGGTGCGTCATCATTGGGCCAGTGTAGTGAGAACGAACTCCTTTTTGGCGCTGTCATTTTGTTTGCTTTGCCAAATGCTAAAAGCAAAGTTGGATTATGTAAGGGCAAATATGTACCGGGTGTATGTGTGTGGGTGTGTGTGTGTGGTGTGTGTGTGTGAAAGATAATACAGGCGAACCCGGTGTCCGCTGGAGTGTATATATGCATACGTCGTTGTATGTGTTTTGGCCTGGCCCAAAAGTTGAATGTGCTGCCGTAGCCGTGGCAAGGTGAGTTTTATATGCTATAATTTTTTGTACCCCCCGCCCCCTTCTCGGTGTTTTTTTCTGCGTTCGAGCAGAGCGAAGAAGTGGGCGGGGCTGCTCTGCATGAGCTGGATTTAATAAATTCTAATGTTTGCTTACCTTGCCCGAAAGGCTTTCAACCTGAAGCCACACACACACATCCACACTCACCCACATGGGCACACATAAGGTGGCAGATGGTTCTTGAAAAGAGAATCGGGTTGGTGGAAAGGGGTGGATAACAATGTAAGGAGCTAGCCAGCTGGAACCGGAGCTCGGCGCCATAGCAGATTTTCTTTTATTGCAAATTGCAATTCTGCATTCTCGTCTGGCCCCCCAACCCCCGCTGCCACCACCACCTCCACCAACTGCTGGCCACACGATATAGACATCCAAATGAATGAATATACAGATACAGAGAGTGGGTGGCGGAGTTCCCCTCCCTGGAGGCTAATGTGCAACGGGAGCTCGGCATCTCCATCTCTGCATTTCATAAGCGCAGCAACAGCACAGGAGCACCTCTGCTGTCGGCCACAGTGACAGCCCGCTATGATGGACAAAAAGCAGCCACTGACTCGGCACAAATTGAAAGCATAGAATTACACGCGTGCAGCTTGTGGTAAATGTTACATTTTGCAATTGCCTTTCGGTTGGCTCTACAATTTGACTCGAAGTCTGAGTTGCAACATATGTACATACATAGGTACAGGTGGCTGGCTGGGAAACATTTATTACGTCATTTATTGTCAACCACACAGTGCAATTTTCAGTTGCAATTTACAGTTATTGTTCATCGTGTGGCCCATTTGGAATTTCAATTAATTAACGACAAATATTAGTAACTAAAATCTGTCACTGCAGACGAAGAGAGACTTTTTCTAAAACCTACATTTCATGATCATGTTATAAATACAATTAAATGCGAATATTAACAACAGACATAACAGCAAAATATTTGCCTATTGAAGTTTAAATATGTATTTTAAATATGTATTTACACCTGAACGAAACGCTGCCGCGTTCAATTTCCGAGCAGTCCCTGTGTCAAAATTCACTTGAAGTAGACATCCTTGTTGGTCACATCTGCAGCCGGGGAAACTAGCAAAATGGATTCAAGTCCTATAATTTTTAATTAATAAAGCCGTTTCTCTATCATCGTGTTTTTCTGCGTGGAAACGGACAACGCTTCGTTCGGACAACTGCATCCCGTTAGCGGAACCAGGTCCAAAACTTCCACCACCTGCGGTTGCCACGCGCATTTGGCGGCGGCACAGCGGGTGGCGGCATCACCTGGGGCGGCACCACCGGCAACATTGGCGGCTCCATGTCCGCCAAGTCGTCCACGCGATTCTGTGTGGCCCGCACCACGCAGTGGCGGTACTCCTCCATCGCCGCAAAGCAGTTGCACGACCGCTGGCGGTGCGCCTGGAGGCAGCTCTGCAGCCGGGCGGCCACATCCAAGCACGGTGCCTCCATCGCCAACGGCCCCAGATGGTTCTCCACCTGCTGAATCAGGCGATCGAATTCCGCGTAAATGGCCTCCGTTGGCCTGAAATGAAAAATCGAGATAATTACGAATTTTCACCTCTACTCTTTTACAAATTTTCAAATATTTTTGATGGACTTGCAGCAGGGGCTACTCACATTCGTTGGATATCTGTGGTGACGCTGCGCGATCTTGTGAGGCGTCTGGAAACGTGCATCGGTTGTGGATACGCCTGTTTGGGGATCGGTGGTCCATCCGGTTCCTGCTGCGGCTGCCCCGGCAACGCGTTCTCCGCGTGCTCCGACTTTTCCGTCCCCTTGGTCGTGGAATCCCTCTTTTGCGGTGGGTGTGGTCCTGTTTCTGGTCCTGCGCCGCCCCCCTCGGCGCGCTTTTCGCCGGCCAACTGGGCGCCCATTTGGAGTGTGTGCTCGGATAATCCCAGCTAGATTCGCTCTGTGTGTACTTTTGTGGTTGGGTCTGGGTTAAACCTGTGAACTAGTGTACTTCTGCTGGTGTTTTTAGTTATTTTTCTTTTGTCAAACAGATACAATTTTCATAGCTAGAGATTTTGAGTTGCTAAACTAACCGACGGGGGAAAGTGAAATCACTCTCTGTTTGTTCTGATGAAATTTGTGACTTAGCATTCCTGGGTAAAAGTAAATTGGAAATTGTATGTGTGCCTTCTTAAGTTTTTGGAATAGTGAAAATCTAGGGCTAGCTTGGGATTAGAATACCAATTTAACTTTGTTTATTGGGCATTTAGAAACGAGGGTCCTAAGTATTATGGTACAATTTTATTATACTCTTTGTGAGTTCTGACTACTGATGAATATATTTTATTGCCCCACAACTTGTTCCACTGGCCATTCAATTAAAATTCCATTGCTTCTTTGATCCCATCTCATGCAGCTGTCCAATTTTAAGTATTTTGACCGGGGCATCCGGGGGATTTGTCGTTTAGGTGATGATCCACAATGTACCACCTCTGCCCGAATTGCCACGAATCCACCGGAATTTTAGCTTAATTGCGCATTAGAGGGAAAAGTTTTCCTGTTTCCTGCGAATGGCCACAACGCAACACATTGCGAAAGTTCAGCCAGACAATTTGACGATGGGCCATGGCCACGATGTCCATCAAATGCAGGCATTCTCCGTGCTCTCCCACTGCGGCTCCAGCTTCGCATCCGAATCCGGCTCATCCGGGTGCATCAATGCCCGGATCCGGGACTCTACCAAGACCCCGCCCCCTCCAGACTAATCAAGCCAAGGCAAAAGTAAGGGCCAAAAGCAAAGTCCACCTGGGCTACAGGTGCACGTGAGAAGTGAGGGGGTCGGAAAAACTTCTCCGGCTCGCCGGCTGGGCATAAAAAAGTCAAGAAGTTTGTTGCGGCTGGCATTTCGTTATTGGAATTTTCATTGGCCACAAAAATACTTTTTCGATTAAACTTTAAGGGCGCGTAAAATGCGAAGCCGGCGTCGCCAAATGGTCGGAAAAATGCCAGAGCCGCCGTGCAGGCACCGATGCCAAATCAGAAAATGATTAATTACGGAATGCTTTGTGGGGGTCGGAGTCCATGAACCCGGGAACCCGGGAACCCAGACACCCAGGCTGCCGGGCTCCTGGGATCCGAGGACCGCCAGGATCTACTTGCTGCGCGGCCTGCCAAATGCCAATTAGCGGAAATATTTCACGTGGCCGACGTCGCCGACTAATGGAAATAAATTAGTTTCGCTCCCCCCTTTTTTTCGCCGGCCAAAGGATCCGCATCGAAAATGTTAAATACGCATACTCCAGGGTTCCAGGGTCCTGGGATCCTGGCGTCCTGGGGTCCTGGGGTCCCCGGGTGAAAATGTCATGTCCGAATGGAAATACACACATAGTGCATACAGTCGGGAAAATCAGCGCCGTGGGCAAAATTGGTGGACGGGCACCCCACAGTCCTTCGCTAACTGCGAAATATCCGATGCTGCCACAATTCACTACTGTCCACATGCGAAATGTTTTCGGGCAACAGAACATGCCACTTGGCTATTTTATGAATATTTCATATTTATGAATATACTACTTTTTCATTCGTTCAATAATAGAATCTTAGAGTCCGGATTCCGGAATACTCAAAGAATCAATTTTTAAGCTCCATTTTAAAATCATACTTATTTTATACTTATTTTAACACAATTTCTTGTATATAAATTACTAAAAATCTTAATCGATTGGTATTTACAAGACGTTTAAGAGTTGAACAACCTGCATTTTATATTTCTGCATAAATCCTGCGAAAGTAGTGCCAAAAATGCTGTTGTAATTCGTGGCCTACTTAAAAATAATCAACAACAATTGCAGATATTTTTAAGGCAGGACCTCGCTGTTTTCATCGGTTTATTTTCTTTTTTTTGGCATAATCCATGGTTGGCAACACTGTCTGCAGTGAGTTGAAAGGTTCATTAGTTTCCAGCTGCAGCATTCAGCAATGTACAAGTCCAGAGTGCGTGGCCCCCAGGGGCCTCAATTCAAAACCGATGTTCCCGCGGTCCAGTTGATATGAACTCGCTGGCATTATATTCCGGTTCAGTTTTTGAATAGCTTGCAGCGCGCTTTTAATTGCCACGCCCACCGACATATTTGGCCCGGTCCATGATCGGGGCTGGAAAATACTCGTACACAGGGATTACAATCAGCATGAAAATCAAGCGTCAAAAAGTTTTTACCACCACGTAATCCGCAGCAGTTTTTCATCTTCAGCGGCGGCATGCGAGTGCATGTGCCACGCCCATGCCCACAACGCACGCCGCCCCCCTTGGCCTTGGCAGTGCCAGATGCGCTGGAGGAGCAGGAGTCGGAACAGAAGCTACAGCCGGAGCCATGGCATCCGCATCAGCATCAGCATTAGCCGAGCACGTTCAACTTTCCAGTGGCACGCGAAACCGCACAAAATGTCGCCCCCCACTTGCGAACCTCTTACTTCATCACACCCACTCGCACTCGCGGGGTAAGCACACCCTCACGCCCTTCGCCCCACCCACCCTTTAGCCCAGTCATGCTCTGCGAATTTTTCGCACATTCCTACCCCTTTCTTTTCCATCTGATACCTTAGGGTGTGCTGGGGCATGTGCAGCCATATCTACTCCATCTGATCTTGGGATCCAGAGAAGCTGTGATCAAAACTTTTGGGATGCTAACTCCTTTGACTTTTGGAAACAGATTGGGAATTGGTCTGTGGCGAAATAGAAAGGTACGAACTCGATATCCATTCATTATCGAGCACAACACAACACTCGGTATTTGAACATATACCATTGCATAGTTGTTTTATATAATTATTTGAAAATGCATGTTTCTATTATATAGTAGGTATGTATAATTATATATATAGTTCCCTTTCAACTCCAGTGCATTTAGTTACCATTGTCATTTCGTGCTATCTGCACGACGGTTTTTTGCTGTAATATCTATTTCAAAATCAAATGAAGCCATTCCATAGTTTTATGGCAGATCGTAAACAAAAAAGGAATCGCAGTGCTGGGTATTTTATGTGTGGCAAACTCTTTTACGGTTCCCACCATTATTTTTTCCAGATTTCGTTTTTTTTTACTGAGGTGGCTGTTGGTGGGTGCACACCATGGCTTCACTCGCTATATTTTTCAGCATATAAATTTTCGTTCAAGTTGAAAAGTTTCGCATACTCCTGTCACGTAACGCGCAGTGGGGTTCGGCGGTCCTGAGGGGGGAAAGGACACGGAGCGGTGGTGCTGGGTGGTGTTCGGTGGGCGGATTGTGTGGATAGCGGGGCTGTCAGCGGCGTGGGTCGCGTGCTGAGCTGAGGTCATGCCATGGAGTCCGGAGTCCGAGTCGCTAATTTATGGCCTGACATTAGAATGCAATCATATTCACTTAAAAAAGTGCATAACTTTTGGCTCCTGCCGTTTGCCCGACTTACGGTTGTCATCGCTGTTGTGCCGGCTACACCAACATTCGCCATTACTGCCACCATTTTTCCCCGCTGCACTTTGCGTTGCAAATAACTTTTATTGCACTTGAGCTTAATTGCTGTACAAATTGCTGCTAATCGCGCGTGTGTTGCGTGCGCGGCGAGTCAAAGGTTGCCGTCGAGGCAAGGGCTTGCATTTCCGTTGCGCCATCTAACGTGCAGCGTTGCCACCTGGTCAAGAGCGTGATGCGGGACTGTACCAAAAAGCTACTTTTGTGATTGATGGAACTGTGTAATAATAATAGAACTAGAATGTTGATAATTGATGGTTTAACCGATTTGGTTAATTATATATATAGCTGCAGCCATTCGTAAACCCAAACGTTTTTATCAGCGGTCAGCGATGTATCACTTCGCTTTATTTCCATATAGCCAACCTAACAGGGCAATGAAAAAAATCAGCAGAAAAAAAAACGAATAAAAGGGGGAGAGTCAAATAAATAAATCTCATCATAAGCATGCATATGCAAATGAATAAAATCTAAGCCCAAAAGTGTAAGCCGTCGGCAGCGGCGCCACTGACCCGTAACATGTGTCGCCCGTCCCAAAGGACACGCCCACTTGCCCACATCCTTCCAACCCATCTGGATGGGATGTGTGTTGAGTTGGTTGCTGGATGGCTGGGTTGGTGGGTTGGTGGGTTGGTGGGTTGGTGGCCTGTCCTGGTGTAACATAAGCCGCAAAAAGATTTTCGACAACGGGCGCCGGGCAAAATGTGAAAACCAAAGAATTATTGCCTTGTCGCCTGTCCCTGACCTGACCCTCTACCGCTCCACATATCCGCATCTCCGCATGGCCGGTTTGGCATAATCTTTGTGCCAACGCCAGCCGCCGACGTCGGCGTCAACGTATCCCCAGGCTGCCAGTTTACAATTTTAGCAGCCGACACCGAGTGATGGCAACTTGGATATTTCCAAGCCAACCGAACGAATTTAATTTACGAAATATGCGCCACTTTTAAGCATTAAGATATGCTATTTATATTCTTAGATATATGAGCAATATTTTGTTTCTACATTCATATAAATTGTTTAATTAAATATCTGAGTTAATTGCGATCAAATGATTATAATGATTTTTGATATACATAAATGTTACTGCAAGCGTAATTGGGTGAACAAAATATGTAGTTGTAGTGATTAAATGAATTATGTAAAGGTTCTAAACTGAAACTTCGAAGGTTTCTGGCTTTCAAGTGGTGTATATTAAATTATGCTCCGCCCAGACTGTTTCCGTCCCCTTCCTTGGCTTTCCCCGCTCTTTTCTCATTATTGTTTGCTGTTGATGATGTTGTTCTTCCTTTCATATGTGTGAGAGTGTGTGTGGGTGTGCTTTTCAGTGTGTGCAAGTATGAGTGTGTGGGCGTGTGTGTGAGGTGTTTGGTTAAGCACATAATTAATACGAAATTTGATTGCCTCTGCCGCGTTGGGACCGGAAGTAGACGAAGAAGAGCCAGCAGCACCGGATGCGGGTAAACTCTATCCCGCTCTCTCCTTTTTGCCCTATTTGTGCATGTTTGTGTGTGTGGCAGGGACAGACGGCGATATAAGTGTATAAGTGAAAGTCAAATTAAAGTAAACTCCACTTGGCAACCACCCACCCGACCAGCCGCCCACCGCTGCGGTTTGCCGCTTAAACGCTTGTGGTTTAATTAATCGACTCATAGCTGCATATACCGCACGCCCCTGCCACGCCCTTTTTAAGTGACTTCCTGTCACTGCGGTTTTCGCAAAAAAAAATGCAAAAACAACTAAAAAAGAAGTACGGCGGAACCCTCAGCCCGTCCGTTTTGCGTCTGACTGTTGACGCTTTTTAATAACTTGGCCAAGGCCTCTTCTTCATTCGTCTGAAACGGGGCTGATAAAAAACTTTAACTTTGCGCCGAGCTCGCTGGCTGCTTATGGCCAAAAATAAATCAAGCACCAAACTACTTTGGCCCGGAATGATTAATTAACTGCATTTTGTGCTCGACCACGTCCGATGGCCCCGACCAATTCACATCGCAGCCCCCGTAGCCCCAGCCCTTAACCAAAGTGGAGCTTCGCTATATGAAACATACTACAGTGGAATTTTGTTGTTTGCAAGCCAGAATGGTTAGATTTTAGTTGGGGCTATAAGAATATTCCTGATTTCAATTCACGTGGGCGTTTAAAGTAGCTTGCTGTATTTGAGAGTTGCTCACTGGCGAGGCCTCACTGTGCCTCACAACTACACACAGAACTGCCAATGGTCTGTGGGCGCCACTTCAGACGCTCAAGTTAAGATATTATTAATGTGCTTGTTAGCATTGGCTGCTGTAACTGCTCCGCTGTCCGAGTGGCATGAATTATGTGCTCTTTTTGCGCCCGCTGCCATCACAATTAACCGTAAGTGATGAGGCGGAGCACCAGTTGGGGTCGAAGGTCCTCCGGACATGATTCCCTTCACTTTGGCCAAGAAATAATGCCATTTCGTAGTAGTAATAATCTTGCATTGTTCAAGTGCCCGGCTGTCAGTTGACTTTGAAATGAGTCCGGACTTTGGCAAACAATTGATGGAAGGGCTTTTCCGATGTCGATGTTAGATCTGTAATTCCAACCCTTCAACCGGCAATTATCGCATTGTTATCCTACGGTAGATTAAATGCATTTAAGTAGATAGGCCTGCTCTCGGCTGCACTGTGAGAAAAACACTCTTCTTTACCTAGGAAAATCAGCATAAGTACTAGTACAGCCATATCACAAATGAGCGTCTGTAAGCCAAACGAACAAGTGTATTAAAGAATTTAATCCGATGCCAATTTAAGTCGTAAGCCAAGTCAATTTAAAACGAACGACGCAAAAATTGTATCATATCATTATATGTTCCCCGGCTCATCCTTGTTCACTTTTTTCGCTGCCATTTTTCCATAGATTAATCAGACCGACAATTGAATATTTCGGCCCGAACAAAATGCTCGATAGTTGGCCATTGTTCTGAGAAATCCAATTAGTGCCGGCGGCCAAGGATGCCCGGAGATATATCCGACTATCTATATGTATGTGTATGTACTCCCATCCCCCACTACCGCCCCGCGGGATAATAAGCAGTTTAAGTTGCCGCAGTCCGGCTCCTAGCTGCGGAGTCCTTAGTCCTTAGTTCGTATGCCGGATATAAGAAATGTGGGTGGGAAAACTTGTTAACGCCAAAATCGAAGCTGGAAAAGCTGGAAAAACCGAGAGAAGAAGCGACTGAGCAGCGAGCATTATACAGATTGAATTGAGACGTTGGGCGATGGAGATTTCCCCCAGGTCTCCAGGAGCATACGCCAGACAAGAGGAAAGCTCTAGTTCCATCTCGCATAGTGGAGCTGGAAGGTGGGAAATGGCAGATGGGAGTTGGTTCTGCCATTGTGTAAGCCAAAAATGGCAGCTCTCGATATGATAATGATACAATTTCGATGAAGCTTAACAGGGATTAGGCAACGGGATGCTACTACGATGATGGCAACTAATTGGCCATGGGCTCGTTCATCTGGCTCCCGTATCCCGTATCCCGTTCACCATCCACCACCATCCACCACCATCCACCATCGAGCCTCTCCACCAAGCGAGTGGCAATCAACCATAATGCCAGTCCGTTGCAAGTGACAATTTATTAATAAACAGCAGAAACATGAACGAGGACGACGAAGGACTGAGGACTAAGGAAGCAGGGAGGGGCCGACTGTCAATTACCAGTCGGGGCTATAAATTGCATGTCAGTTGCTCAGAGCCCAACTTCCATAGCATCCCATCCCAACCCGTTCCCCTACCAATTGCTTACCGAATCGAAGGGAGTGCGCTGCGTTTAATGGGCCCGATAAATTCCACAGGCTGTCAGGGGGCCAAGGGTATATGGATGTGGGATTGGGATTGGGATGTGGACGAGGACATGAACATGGACATGGAGATGAAGATGGAGGTGGAGATGGCCCAGAACCAAGCTGAATCTCAGCGCAGAAAGGATGGTCACAACCTAGCAGCTAAACTAAAGATCCAATGACCTGACAACAATCTATGCGCTTAACAAATTATTCTTATTAATATGCTTTAACTTTATTAGGGCCACTGAGCGTTAATTTTGAAAAGACAATATATATATAAATATATAAACGAATAACGAATTATGTGTGTTTATTGTGCTTAGACCGCATACTCGTAGAATAAACCAACAGCTTAGCTTAGCCATGGCAATTGTGGAAGTAGTCATTCAATTTGCGGAAATTGACTGACGCTGAGCTGAGACCAGTGTTACCAGGCCACTCAATGCTAGAGCCAGCGTGGCCAGCTGTGGCTACAAACGCAATCAGAGCACAAGCGCCAAATGCGAAATCAAATTAAGCAAAGTGCGCAAACATTGATAAGGCAGCCGGGCAGATTGAGGACTTGGATCCTTGTGGCCTCCAACGGCAGCCGCATTCCGATCCGACTGCAGACGGCCAACTTGCAGGACGAAGAAAAGCCAGGACTAGGTGGGAGCATCGGGGGGCGTGGCTGGATGGCGTCGGCGTGGGGAGCAGTGCCAGAACCGCAACCGACAAAGGGAAAGTGGCGAGGCGAACGGGTTCTTTGGGTTGTCAACTGTAAAGTAGGGTAGATTACATTGCTTTGAATGATGCCACCAGCCAAGGAGCGAAGATTCCGGAAAATGCCAACCGGAATGAGGCGAAGAGCGCGGACATGACTCGACCATGGTGATGCCCATTACATAAACAGTTCACTCACTCGAAGTCATATGATATAAATTACAAATACAATCCCATTACTTTCTCGAATGTTTCTGAAAATCGGGGTCTTTCCAATTTTCTTAAATATTCATCGAAAATCAGATATACCCCTTGGAAATTTCAAATAGGTGCTGGTCGTGGCGCCAGTCCAAGGAAAACCAACAGAAAAAGGAAACAGTTGAATGGGAAGACTGCACGGTGAGTGGGTGGGGAAAGGGGCGAAAGAATGGCAAGACATCGTCCTTTTCATAGACAAAACCAAAGGACAACGCACAACTAGCTGCTAAAAAAAGAAAAAACAAATTTGTGCCTGAATTCTCACAATCGAATTCCCAAATACTCTTGCCA
This sequence comes from Drosophila sechellia, assembly GCF_004382195.2. Lineage (NCBI taxonomy): Eukaryota > Metazoa > Arthropoda > Insecta > Diptera > Drosophilidae > Drosophila > Drosophila sechellia. The sequence continues at coordinate 15,124,884 of NC_045954.1, forward strand.
GCAAAAATTAAATCATATCGAATGCGACTTATGCTTAACACAAAAAAACATTGTATTTATTGTCTATACAGAAAAACATTAAAAACCATTAAATATACAGTTTAAAATAAATATAGTTAAGTAAAACACAGTTCAGTAAATTAAGTAAATTTTATGTAATTTAAATTTATTTCTAAAGTGTTAAGCGATATCTGTGATGGTTTTCAATTGTCATTTATCCAGATATAGGCATATTTATTTTCGAAACTCTAGAATTAAATTGCCTGGTAAATATTTTTAACTCTTGCTTATAATTAACTAATTTTCCACATTTTGAGAGCATTGGAAAATGGAATAGCCGTTGAACAGGATACGTTTCGGTGGGATTCTCCGGAGTCTGCTGCGGACCCGGACTTGCACTGGCCCAGTAACTCGAGTAATTGGTAGCACAACCGCCCCGCCCCCTCACCCCCTCCCTTCCGATCCACCCTTCTCAGCACCCCCCCCCCCCCCCCCCCTGGGCAACCGCCTTGCCACACCCCACACCCACACCCCTGACAGCTCGTCGTCATTGCCATTGCTCATCTTCAGCGCTGTGTGGCCCGCAAATGTGTCTTTGTCAGTGCGTCAGTGGAGCGTGCCGCGTTGCAGTGCCAGGAGGTCACCGGCATGAGCAGGTCACCACCCCCCGGAATCCACCAAGCCCGGGCCAGAAGTCACCATCACCATCACTATAGCCAGCACAATCACCATCACCGCATCTGTGTGGGTGGAACGCAAATGCTTTGGCATATCAAAAGTGAAACTTTGACATATAATTTCTCGCATGGATTTTCACTTTGACGGCATAAACGACGACAATGGCACATGCCTTTTGCTGAACCCCATGGCGAAATGGAAAAGGAGACAGGCGGATTCGGCGTCGCATTCTGATACGTATCCGAATCCAGATCCGGATCCGATCCGAATCCGGCCTAAAAACTTACGCCCCAAAACCTCCCAGCTCGGTGTGAGCGAAGATGTCGTAAGATTTTGCTGACAAAACGCCTCGGGGGCGATACCATCATCGACATCATCAATTCAAACGGTGGATGGCATTTGAATTGATGGGCAGCCAGCCAGGTGGCAATCTGTGCAGCAGGATGTGGCATTGATATGGATAAGTGGGCCACCATTTCATTGCCCCCATGCACTTGTGTTGCACTTGCTTGGTATTATGGGGATATTATGTTTTACAATTTTTAAATTATTTTTAATGCAAATGCTGGCGTATTGTTGTAACAAATACAGTCATTAACTTGTGGTAATCACATTTGTAGGGCGTGTTCGTGCGCATACTTTCAAAGGCACTCACGTGATAAATTAATGATTCTTATCTTTTAAAATTAATTTTGCTCCATGTGGTTTTTTTTTTTGGGCCCTATCACTATTTGCTGTCAAAGTTCCTCCGTGCCCTCAGGCGAAATCTCTGGTGGTTCCACAAGCCCTTCCATCTCCTTATAAAAATCGCTCTTTATATCCTTTTTCTCAGTCTCTACCCCAATCCTCTCAGTTTTCTCAGTCTGTTGCTTAATTACCTCCTCAGTCCTTTGTTTAGTGCTTCTCGTGGTCATTTCCGTTTCGTCCTCTTCAGAAGACGGGAATTCAAGGCTGAACGTTGGCTCCTCGTCACTCCAGTCGGGATTCATTTAGATCATTTAGATCCCCTTTAGAGATTTATTGGCTCACCTTTTTAACAAAAATGACGTGCGACACCGAGATGTTGTCTGTACAACTACCCGAAATCTCCTGATTTGGCTGATTATTCCTTTCGAAGCTCAAAAACATGCGATTGGAAAACCGCTTGATATATTTTTATACTATCGCTTAATTGGTCTGGGCTAACTTTAGTGTTGTCAAACGGTAAGTATTGTTGGGTTGGGGTTGTTAAACTATAAGTATTGTTGGGTTGTGGCTAACTGTAGTGCTGCTAAATGATAGGTATTGGAGGTTGTGCTTGTGATGCAACACTAATTAAAACACTAATTGTAACTTTTTTTCTCTATACTTGGGTTTAAATACTAAATAGAGCTGACTCTTATCCGATATCACTAAAACACCAATATCTTGTAACCAATTCTCTTTTTCCTTCGTTACTTTCTCCATCTGCCTTCATTCTTTCTACTTCTCCCTTTGTTTTCGATTGTCTGTCTGAATGAGTTCTTTGGTTTTGTATGGAAATTTAGAAATTATGTTTTCTTGTCTTTTAATTAATAATCTCAAGGGTGTGTTGGCCTGTCCTGGCCATGGCTTATGTCTGAAGAAGACGGAGTTTTGTTGGATTTGCGAGGGCTTCACATCGGTTGGGGGAATGTGAATGCCGAGCAACGGGGCGTATGAGTAACATGTGAAAGCAATATATGTTGTCCTGGGCGTCGACTCAGCAGGCAGCAGGCAGCAGGCTGGCAGCTGGTGTAACTCAAATTGTGGATGGTGTTGATGCCCCCCCCCCAGCCGCTTTTCGCCACCACTTTTCCACCGCCGTTCTCGCTTTTCCGGAGTAACTTTTATGGCCTGTGTGCGGATGTATGTTGGTGTCTGTGTATTTGTGTGTCAGTGTGGCTTGACAATGTGATTTACATTTAATTAAAATCGTATTTACTCGTTAGATAAACAAACACAGGACTCGGGCGGGGCACCCTCTGTACCGCTCTGTCGCATCATTAGGCACTCGGAGCACTGGAATTGCCAAGTGGCATTGGGAAATGGCGCCGGAAAATGGGAAATCCTCGGCAGAGAGTGGGCGGTGCTTGGGAAATTCGGCTGCAAGCCAAGTCTCAGGTGTTGGCCTGTCACTTGGATGTCAGCCTTGCGTTGACGTTGACAGGGCGACATGTCAAAAATAACTCGGTGCCATCGATCGCCGAAGGCGGACCAAAAATAAACCACTCTATCTTATGGCCAAAAACGAAATAAGACAGGGGGGAAATGGAAAGTCTGAAGAGGCCGTAACACAAAGCCCAAATATTGCCCATAAGGGAACGTTAGAGTTATAGAAACATATTTATAGATCACAAATTTAAACTTATTTTTCATTACAGTAGCGAATATAAAATTATTTTTATGCCAAACCATGTATCATCTGCATAACTTAAGCCACTTCTAAGGTTTCCTAGAAGCTCTATAAATATTCTTGCGGCTTTCCCACATTTATTGCTAACATAGCTACTCTTTCATTCGTTTATCGCAAATTGCAATTGTAAAAACATATAGTTAGTTGAAAGCAATTGTTTTTGCTGGCCATTCGAGACCAAACAAAATTGTCAATCGATGCTGACTTGGACATTAATTGCAGGAAGTGCTCTGTGCAGCTTTAGCCTTTTAAATAAACCTCCAATCATGTTGCATTCAACAGCATAAGTTCTCCTTCTTCTACCAACACACCATGACCACTCCAAGCCCCACCCTCATCATCCCCATTCATTGCCCATTCTTTTCCGCCTCTTGTTTTGACTTGATGACCAAGTTAAACAAACACACGCCACACAAACATGACCCGGCGCTCCGGCAATCGGAATGGGACTCAAAATGGAATTGGGACTCGGACTGGGACTCGAACTGGGAGTGGGAATGGGAATGGGGGGCTTTGCTGCAGCCGTGTCCAATTTGCATGGCCATTGTGAGCTGGGCAGGAAGTGGGGGGAATCCGCCGCCTTCTCCGGAATTCCCAGTCATGCCCTCCGTAGAGAAGTGGGCGGGTCAAAAGTGGGCGAGTGGTCGAGTGGGCATGGGCAGCACATTTCCGGCATTTATCAATGGTAATTTCTCGTGTCAGCTTTGAAATAATTTCAGTTGACGGAAACGAGACTATTCAAGTGTGACCAAATGCACACAAAAATTATACCACAATTACCATTTTGTTCTATGGATGCCATTGTGTACGATTTTCATATCGCTTTTGAAGCAGGCATTTAAATTCTGCTGATAAGTTTGCGGTTTCCCTTGGCCTATATTTAATTAAAATGATCTGCACGCTCTTCAGCAAATTAGTTGTTATATATTTAAATGACAGCTTATTGAGGGATAAACTTACAAAATAGTTTGTGCAACGCATAGCGATTTTTGTGGCTTGATGTTTAATTATATTATAATTATAATTTATTTTTTTAATAATAACTGATGAAGCTCAGTCAGTTGATAAGTAAATGGTTGGGCATTATTGATACCTAGCAGCTGAGTTTATTGCTTTATTTATATATTAAAAATAATGTTGAATAACCCTTCTTGAACATTAATATTCATGAGTATTTGTAGTGGCCAACCCGAACTCAACTTCTTGTTGCCTAATCGATTTTCCCCCGGCTTGTGCTTGATTTTCCTACACTTTGACTTCGATTTTCGAGCGGGCGGGCGTAAAAGGGGGCGTGATAAGGGGCAGCTTGTAAAACAATGACAAGGACAAATTCGTGCGATAGGCAAACAGCAAACAGCATGGAAGGCACCGTTGGCACGGGACTTTTCTTTTTGGGAAAGGGGGGGCTCCAAGTGTCAATACAAATATAAATCAATGTTCGGGGAACCAGTTGGGGTAGGCATGGTTAGCGGGACGAGCGGGAAAAGCGGAAAAGCTGGAAAAAGGTAAGCAGTTGGTGCTTTTGTTTTTTTGCCCTCTTTTTGCTGGCAATCAATTTTAACAAGCACCCAGTTCTCCAAGATCTGCTCGGCTTACTGGGCATCTTGCTCCTAATTGGTTGCCAGTTATAGAATACGTAAAACGTGCGACACAATTCAAGTTCAATGGAATTCTACGGGAATTCTACCTTTCAATGTGGAAATGAACTAAAGGAGAAGAAAATAGAGAAGACAGAGATTTTCATTAGTGGAAAACCCACAGTGGAACTAAAAACCTTTCTAGAATTTCATTTAATTTGCAGTTCCGCAGATAGTTTTGGTTGCACTAGCTCTCCCTTTCGCTCACTATTGCCAGCTCTTTCTGGGCCGTGTGAGTTGTGTAATTAGTGCAAGCGAGAGGGCGTAGAGTTCGAGGAAGGGGAAGGGGGACAGAGAATAGGCCGCGCAAAAAAGTTTACAGACTTATTTTTTCCCCCATTTTTGCACTCTAAAGTTCCTCAAACTCCCACAGTTTTGTGCTTTTGTTTTTGTTTCGCTAGAATTTGTTCAATTTAATGTAACATGAAAGAGAAGGCACAAAAACCAGAAACTGGGCAGCGAATTTGGGGGTGGGCGTGAGAAACAGGCGGAAACACAACATGGAAAACTGAAAAGTTTGCGGTGACGCCGGAAAATTCATTCAAAACTGTGGGAAACAGCCTTAAAGTGACTTTAAGGGTTTCCCCATTATTTGCAAGGCCCTGAAAAAGTATGGAAACTTGTTCAGATCACTAAAAGCTTGATAAACTAATATTAAATTCTTATTTGATTATATTTTTATATGTATTTATGATTTATATATACCCTAGAGAATGTAGAAATTATTCAGAATACCTGTATTATCCAATTTTGAACGAATAGTTGTTTATTAATATAACACGCAAAATGCAACCAAATTAAATTAATTTTAAGCGGTAAGGAATAACACCTTGATCAGTGTTGAACTTTAACAGGATATCAACCAAGTACAACGGGCAGTCGTCTTCCAGCTCTCCGTCTTCCAGCTCTCCTGATCCTTCAGATCCTCCAGTTCCTCCAGATGCGTCAGGTACTCCAGATGCTTCGGCATTTGCTGTTTCTCCAGATCCTTCAGACCTCTGCCCTGTTTCAGCATCTCCTGTTGGTTCAGTTCCTCCTGTTTCGTGGGATCCTTTGGTGTCGTCTGTGTCTACTGGTCCCTCGGCGCCTACAGTTTCTCCAGAATCCCCTGTTGCGTATTTCATTGTACCGAAATCTGGCATTATAAACTTATTTAAAACCAGCTTTTTCTGGGCCTGCATGGCACGCCACTCGTCGAGTGTATATTGTTCAGTCTCCTCCGATGAATCGTCCTCGTAGGCAAAACTCGATACCTTTGGTAGCTTCATCCCTTTGAAGGTGCTCAAATTGGCCCTCTGGCGCAAGTCGATCTCCTGCTGGAGGAGGGATCCCCAGTTGTGTGCCCCGGCTCCATTGCGTTTTTCCACGGCCTTCACGCCAGTGCGTTTCGATCCGGAACGGCGATCCAAGAGTCGGTCACCAGGACGATTGCGTCTGGTTTTGCGAATTTGGTTTTTTGGTATTGTAACGAATTCTGACTGTACTTTCTTCGCAAGAGGATCTGCCACCTTGGTATCCTTTAACCGCACCTTTTCGGGTGCAGCCAATGGAGTGCTCGAAGTGGTCTTGTTCTCCACCTTCGGCTGGAATAGACCTGCCGTCCTCTGTGGTTTCTGCGACATCTTAGGAACGGCCACCATTGCTGGCTTATTCTGCGACTTCTTCATCTTGCGATCTGTGGTGAGGCGTACGAGTGGCACGTTCATACTGTCGTCGAAGGTGCAACGGTTGTTAAAGCTCGAATTTAAGTAAAAATCAAATATATAATGTAATATAATCGAAGCTCTGAAGCTGAACTGAATGAGAAACGGACTGATCGACTGGGCAACTAAGTTTTCCCAAAAACGGTTTAAGATTGATTCGGCAAATATAAGCCAGAAAATACAGTTGCTCAGTTTTTGTGCGATTAACATATCTTAATAATATATTCATATAACTCAATTAATATATGTTTTGCATATGTTTCATGAAGGAATAAAGCACATAAACACCCTCTCCTGGTGCGCTTCGTCACTACGTCGACTGTCGTCCATGGTGATTGTACATATATATATATACATTTATACTAATTACTAGAGCTTCATTGTTTAATTATTGTTGGGGGCTTTTGAAATGCATGTCATGTACTTCTTGTGCTTTGGCACATAAATAAGTATAATTTTGACTTATTCCAATTAAAGGTTACTCAAGGAATTTCTTAATAAAATATTTGTATTTTTCATAACATTAAATTACGTATCTCTAGTGTTCGCAACCCCTCATTTTTATTTCGAAAAGTTATATATGATTGCCATGGAGTTGCTAGGATATTCACTTAAGCGTTCAGTTACCAGCGCAATTTTCAGGCATTATTATTTATAACTTTATTCGCTCGGCGAGTGCTTCGTTCGTTCTTCCTCCACTTGGTTCATTTCATTTGGCTTCCCGTTCCTGCGGCTCCCTTGTGTCTCTGTGGAGTGGGCAAAAGTCCAGTGGCCAAGAGTGGACCAGTGGTCGAGGGGTCGGTCCATGGTCTTGGCCATCAAGTTCTATGTTTTGTCATAAGTCATGTGTCTGCTCGTCCTCGTTGTGTTTGCTTCTGTTTTTCCAGCACAAAGTTGTGTACTTATGAAAATTAGTTTCTGCTCTGCTCTGCTACTATTTTTCATAATTAAAGTGCAAATAAAAAACTAAACTGGCGAACAAACAATTGCAATTAACTCTTGTTGCTGCTGTGGCCCCCCTGTTGATGTAGTTATTCGCATTTATTTGCGAGATTCGTGTTTTTCCACCGCCCCATTTTTGCTCTCCTTTTTTTTTATATATATACATATATATTTGCCTCTGCCGCTGCTGTGCAAAAACATAATTCACTTTTTATTATCTCATATTTTATAGAAAGTTCCAGGAAAATATGGGTGGGTGTATATCAGCCATATATATACATATACTGGGGTGTATATATAATGCAGGGGCTGTAAGCCTCTCTGTGTGTCGTTTAATTCATTTAGTTTATGCTTTTAGCGCTTTATTTGCTTAACTGCAGTTTGCATGTGTGCTTAAGTGTGCGTGTGTGCATGTGTGCGTGTGTGCGTGTGTGTGCGTGTGCATAATTGCAGCACACACACACAGACGCACTGGATTTTGCAATTACTCCGCTTGACAAACAGCGGCAGCAACAAGAACAACAACAGCAAGGAGCCGCAGCAGAACAGAGAAATTAATCAAAATATGAACAATTCAAGCCGCACCCCTGAAAAACCCACTTGCACAGTGGTGGGGGAATAACCGCAGATGCTGCCATTGACAACGCATCGCTGCATTTCACATTTCACATTTTGCATTTCTCATTCCGGGGCATCCTTTCGCCTGTTTGCCAAATATCAGCAAATTTTGCGTTTAAGCCAAGTGCAAACATTTTAGCAAACGGCGAGCAAACAAAAGACGGCAGCCACGGCCGCCTTTCCATTCCGATTCAATCGATTGCCCCTAATGAAAGCTACTCAACACAGTCGCTGGAACAACAAAATCAGCAGCCAAAATCAACAGCACACGACATTCTCCAAGTATTTTGGCATCTAGTGTGCATTTTGTTTTAATTAAAAATAAAGCCGCAATGTGGAATTCGAAACTCCAAACAGTTAGTTTTGGCTTTTCATATGCTAATTTACAATCATTTATTAATTTTAACAAATATTTTCAATCTAGTAAAATCGTATTGGTTTTAATACATGAGAAATTCGAGCGGAAGAAAGTTGTTTTGTTTTCACTTATACTTACACTTATTTTGCGTATGGTTTTGCACAAACATTAAATATAAATAAAAACGTCATAACTATTTTAATATATTGTGTGCATTTAGTTTTAATGGAAATGAAAACGGGGGAGAATAACTGAAATTTGTGCAAACTTTGTTGCTTATCTCAGAGACATAATTAAAAGTTTTGAAATCAAATGCTCGTGCTGCCTAATTAACTATTTTTTACCATTTTTTTAATTGTTTGTGCTTGGCTTATGGATTATTTAAATTATAGAATACATAACTATATATATACTTTGAATATTACAACTTGTCTTTCTGTGCATTACCTTCATTTCAGCTATTTTCCGCATATAAAGAAAACTTTTTGTTGAGAGTAAAAAATTAAAAGTGATGATGTACCAAGTTTGTTCTTTTTCTGCGAGCGATAAAAATTAAAAACCCAGGCAAGTAACAATCGTAATTGTTACAGCTGCTCGCGCAACTTTTTGTGGGCTTCTATTTTGCTATTTTATTTTAATTTTTATTGAGCGTCTGGCTTCGTACTACGTATACGCAATTTCTTTTATGAGCCATTCCGAATGTGCGTTTGTATATGTATATGTGTGTGTGTGTGTGTGTGTGTGTGAGAGAGAGTTCCTTTTTTGTCTTTGGTTGAGTAGCTTTTATTTTTGCCCTTCTATATCCAAGTCCAAATTCGCCTTTTTCTTCGACTTCGCTATTCGATTTGCCATTTCGAATTCACTTCATTGAATTGTTAATTTTATCGCTCACCGGAGAACACACACACACACTGACATTCGACGGGGGGCCATTGCATAACTTTGATTTTCCTGCTCGTTCTTTATTGTCATTGCCCCTGCCAGTGGCTTGTATTTGTGGTTATTACACAGTCGGCTCTGGCCCTTTTCCTCCCCATCCATACCCGTATCATTTGCTCATATTAAATTTTATTGCTCGCGGTATTCGCTCATAAACATTTTGTCTTCCATCCACCCTCGCATCCACGAGTTTAATCAAACGACGGCGAGGTGAGCGCGTAATGTTTGCGGCAGGACGATGAGGAGTCCACCTGCACACGGCTTATATTGGCTGGTATGGTATAATATGGTATGGGATGGCATGGTCTTTTGGTTTTTGGCTTATTGCTCGGGGTCCTGGCACTGAACTGGCCAGCAAATTGCGGCGATATTACACACAAGTGTGCTGGGATTGGCAGGACACAAAGTGGGCTGCCGGCCAGTCGTCCTGGCCACTCTCCTCTTCTAGGCGGCGGAGAAGCTGGACCGGAATAAGAGTCAACTGACAGCAGCTCGTCGCTAAGCAGCAGCGGGTAATACTCCCTTAAATACCCTACAACTATTCTCTCAACACATTTAAGAATTATATATTTTTAACAATGCGCTCAAAAATATGTATGACTATTTCTACCATTATAGCATAATTATTTTGATGGCCAATAAACATAATTAAATATAAAATATAAAAATTTATTTATATACCATTGAGTCGAATACCCCCTTTGCTACCCATCACTTTTGGCAGTCAGCGGAGTTTTCAAGCTTGCCTCAAAGGAGAAATTTGCATTTTTTGCAGTAAATTCAATATTTTCCTTTATGATTTTCCGCCGCTGCCTGCTGCTGCTGCTGCTGCTGCTGCTGCTGCTGCTGTCGTTTTCCCGCTGACTGTCTTTGTGGAACGAAGCATCCCATCGCCATCATCTTTTGGCCATATTTCCGCTTACCCATTCCATCCGCTGCGCTTGAGCCAGAATATGAATTTTTTGCTGCCAGCTTTCGGATTCGGGCCATCGTTTCATGTGCAGAGTTGTAGGTTCTGCATGTGATATTAAGCCGGGACCAAGTTGAAGACAAACATCGTCTGGCTACGGGACACGGGAAACACAGGAAACAGGAGGAGTTGGGTAATGGGCGGAGATTGGGCGGACAAGGACGAGGCAGGACGCGACTGTCATTTGCCTGATAGACGAAAGTGGAGGCCGCGTCCTTTGGCAGGCGATTCAGTTGAACTCCTCCTCCGCCTCTCTGGCTCCGCATCTGTTTGCAACATCAACGAAATATCCCTTCTGACTTCAGATTTTCCTCCTAGGGATAACGTTTTAGGGGGTTTGGCTCGGGAGGATGGGTCCTTTGGCTTCGCCCTTTGTCCTTGGCTTCAAGTGCTTGTGCCTGATTTCGGAAATTGGTTTGCATTAGAAATCACTTAAGCGCATAAAGTGGTCGTGAGTTATTGCCGCAGGATGTGCACCAGGACACCCAGGATATGTATGTGCTCCTCCTCTCCGCGTCCTCCTCCTCCTCCTTTCGATTCGTTTAGCCCTGTTGTTTCTGGCTGCCACACTTTTTTTTTCGGCTTTGGATTTTTGCCCGAACGTCAATCCGCAACAAATTAATTAGAACGAGCTGAATCTTTGTGGTCGCTGGCCTGCCTTTGCACGGCACAGGAAAATAAATCCATATATTGGGTAAAATAAAACTAATATTATGGATAAACCGCTTATGTAAATTATGAAATAAATAATAAAACGTTGCTTTTTTTATCGCAAAGAAAACAAACAGCTGCATTGTTTCAGTTCAAAAATAAAGACATGAAAAACTTACAAAAAAATGAGTTTTTTGCCAATATACCAACATGATGTTTGTGTATTATTTTACATATGCATATAATTATCCATACTTTTAGGCATTTGAGTGATAAACACTTGCTTTTGTTTTTTCTGTGTGTAGTTCTCCTTCTCCTTTAGTGCCTCCTTTTTTTTACTTTCCTCTGTCTCGTCGTCATCTCATTTCAGTAATTAAGACATTTTGCTTCATGAACTTCAAAGAAAACATAACTTGCACGCTCCACTGGCTCGCCAGTTGGATGTTGCCTTCGGTCGGCGGAGTTGCGGTGGTGCGGTGGTGCAAGGTGGTACATTGCAGCGGGTGGTGGCAGCGTGGCAAGGCCTTGCAACTTTTTGCCCGCACAATGCAACACAATGTGCCCGGCTTAGAGAGATGTTGCTCCTTGCAACTTCCGCTTCCTGCGCTCCTCCCATCTGCCGACAACTTGCATCGTCCTCTTCCTGCTGGGTTGCTAATTTCCTTCATTAAGCAGCTCAAGCATTTAATGGCAACAGAGGACTAAATTGTTGCTCGAGGTAACATGGCAACAGCGACAGGCAGCAGCAGCAACAAAATGGACAGACTAAGTACAACAACAACAACACTGGCGGACAATAAAGGCTCCAGGACGAAAAGGAGCTGCGAGAAGTGTTACTATTATCTCAGTTGGATAAAATCGAACGTCGGGATTTGCAGGTACAGTCGGCAGCGTTTGATTGATTGGTCAAGTAATTAAGTCATAATCAAGAATTCATCGCAAGAGCTGTAGACAGTTGTAAATTAAGCAGTGTACGATAAATTCATTTGTTTCGTCACCATAAGAACTCCTAATTGATCTTGACAGTCGGACAAAATATTTGTTAGTTAAGTTATAATTGGACTAAATTAATATGCAAAATTGCAATATCTTATTTCAATTAAATAAACTTCAAATACCATTGCTTGCATTTAAAATGTCTCAAAATTATTTTCATTTAGTATGCTTGCCAATTAATTGCCAGACTTTTCTTCTTTAAGTTTCGCATCGAAAAGCCGTATTTATTAGTTCATTACTTTGCCTCTTTAATTGCTGCTTTAATTTAAATGCACCTCCACTTTGGGGCATCAATTCGTGACTCAATAAATATGTCACATTATTACTAGATAATTGCGCTGAATAATTTCTCGATTTTGCGAGCTAGCAGCGCGACAATAATTTAATGCTTAATATGCCTAGATGTGTGCATAAACAATCTCTTATCCGCCAAATTTATTGTTTCAATGATGATTCATGTGTGGGCCAAACATTATTATTTGCAGTCGCCAGAAGTTTTTGCCTCTCAAATTAAATGGCATCAAATGTTCGCAGTCCAAAAGTTGTGCCTCTCTGCAGCTGGGCAAACTTTTCATTGTGGCTCAATCTGATAGATTACGCATACGCCGCGTTGTCGCTTGCCTGGTAAAATTTAACGAGCAAGAAAAACACTCAATGCCGACCGAGACCGAGAGTCTCCCGCCTCCCAGGATCAGTTAACCGGAGCTTAAGCCAAAACCGAACCCAACTTGAGCTCAGGTGATGGAGCAAGGGGCTCCGGCCACGCCCCCAACCGACGCCCACGCCCGCTGATTTATAATTTAATTTGTGTGTTGGCGGAAAAAGTTGGTGAAACCCTCTTGGCTCTGCGGCTCACAACTTGAAACTCAAATAGAGCAAGGCGAACCTCCCAGTATTCCAGGCTCCGGTTTTCCAGTTACCAGTTGCCAGTTGCCAGTTGCCCGGAATCCCGGCCAGCGTTCAGCGTTCAACAGCCAACTTTGTCCATTAAAACAAACTTTTTCAGGCAGGTGGAGCGCATCGATGGCTTCCACCTCCTTGTAAGCCAGCTCCAGCTCCAGAACCACTCCCGAAAAACGTCAGGAACAAACCCTGCACCCGCCGCTGCCACGACCCCCATCAAGTTGACTGCAACAAGGTAACCAAAAACTGATACGCCGAATGCAGGCAACCAATTTTGTAATGTGAATTTAATGTCAGTTTTGCGACAGGTGCGTTGAGTGGCAGGAAAATGGGGGACGGGTTTTGTGTGGAAGCTTTCAACCAGCACTGCCACCAACTCCTTCCAACTCCTTTCAACTGGTTTTCCCCCCTGCGGAGCGGGCTTAATGCATTGCATTTGCAGTTATTGGCAAACTTTGCTGTGGTCAGATGAGCGGGCAGGTGGCATATGCGCACACACACAGGCACAGACATATGTATATACAAACATATATAGACTATAGCCAGATGGATCTGGCGTTCGGGAATCTGGGGAATCGCTGGTGTCACTGGTCCAGTGGGGCGGAGATCCATTTTCATCCTCTTTTTGGGTCACATTTGATTGGCACTGGCCTTGCGGCTGATTAATTATGGAGCATCCTTTCGCCGGCCAAACGGAATCGCAAAAGAGTATCTGTGCGTGTGTGTGTAATGTCCTAATTTCTCTCTGCGAATTTTATTTTAAGTTTTTACCAATCAATGAAATGAAATCAACTGCTTATGACCAAGAACTAAGTGCATTTGATACGTTTTTATTAAAAATGCAATACACTTTCATGGTAAAAAAGCCAAAATAAATAAATACATAACCATATACATACATACATATTTCAGCCAAAATACTAATAATACTTTAAGCCGTGTTTATATATGTTCGCCAGATGATTTATGTGCGAAGTGGCATTATAAATCTACCGTATTTTGGCATGAAATACTTTTCCGCAATTGCCGTGTTCTTTTTTTTACTTTTATTTGTAATTTATGCTCTTGACAAAAATTCGTTGATTGATTTAAAAACACCGCGCTTGCTGCCATCAGTCATTTGCCATGCACATTTTGTTTGTGTGTCGAAAATGCTTTGTTGACAAATAATCCACATGAAATTTAATGAAAATTAATGACTTGCACTTTGAGTGATTATGTATTGCGGGGAGTTTACGTTCGGTATCGGACTGTCGCCTTGTCACCGGGCCTCTCCTGCTCCACTACACTGGCATCCACATCACAGCACTCCAATCCCTGCCACCCCCATATGTGCTTAAATATGTGTGTGGAGTGGAGTCCTCTCCAGATCCAGAACCTGCTCCCTTTATGGGCGCTCGGTTCCGCGATGTTTGCCTCTGGCATCGCTGCACTTTCATTGCGTTAATATTGAAATTGGGTTAATGAGTTTTTGTTTATGGCGCGGGTATACAGCCTCACCTTTATTCCAATCCCCACCTGCCCTCCACTCACCACCCCTTTTCGGTGGAAAACTGATGGCATCCGCATCCGCATCCTCATCCTCATCAGCCTCCACATCCATATTCACATAGCAGCCCAACTCATCCACTCGGCTCACTTGGCGGGCTTAATGCAAATTTTCCGAAGCCTGGGCGACCGAACAGTGGGCGTGGCACGTGGGCGGTGGTGGAAAAATGTTATCATTATCTTATATGGCCAGCTCGTTTTTATATCCATAGACTTACCCGTGTAATACGGCCGACTAGCCAGCGATAGTGAATAAGGTTATGTATTAATAAAATATTGATTTATGCCATAGGAAATTTTATCTAAAGACATATAGCTAAACCTACTTAATATCGAGTAAAACATATGCAAGCATAACTGAATTATTTTTTGTGTCTATTACAGCTGTACCACTAACAATGAATAATTCGGGTTAAGTGTATTCGCAATTTATTTAAACATTTTTCAGTTTATTTAATTTAGAAAATCTAAATATGCAGCTGACCATGTTTTTTGCACAGATAAATTACATTTTATAGTGGCGATTAAGAGTATGTCATTCAATATATGCATAACGCCACTGTAAAATAAATAAAAATTGCCATGTATATTTTAAATTTATTTTACATTTACATTTTATATCAATAAATCAGAAAAAAATGTTTTTACAATTTTACTTGTAGAAGGTAGAAATGTGAGAAAATTAAATACAACTCGGCGATGATGATGATGATGGCAACGGTAATGGTGATGATGATGTGAATGCTCTCCGAAAGGGTTAATGTTAATTAAAGTGCAACTGGCGGCATTTCGGCAGGCAGGTGGTGCAAATACAATTGCAATTGCAATCGCAAACGCATTCGATACAAAAAACGTACAAGCCACCAATATTGATTGTGCAACGGCAACCGCAAAAGCGCCTGAAATCCATTTCAGTAATCAAAATATTGGCTCAAATTAAATTCAAATTGTTGGAAAAACATCGCCAAATCGAAATGCGCAGGGCTTTCATCTTTGCCAAAGGATGCAAAGGATGAAAAGGATGCAAAGAGCGCAAGTTGCCAGCCTTTATAGATTCGGTTTCACAAACATGTTTCGGCCATGGATTTGGTTACATATACAATCGGTTATGTTGGCTACGAATGTATACCGATAAATTCCACTTGCCGTGTTAATTATGCATTTTATGCATGCCACGCCCAGTTCCCCCAGAGAGGCGGTGCTCCCAACGTACTTATTAGGGCGCGAATTCAATTAATGAGCACGGCACACGATTCACGCTTTTTGTATTGAATTACGAACAATGTTGCCGCTGCACAGAGAATAATAGTTTAAATAAAAAATATTAAAAAAATATGTAGAAAAGTGAAGACAATGCACATGAAGTGAATACTGTTGCATACTTTCAGACACCTTTGAAAAGTTGGTTATTGATGGCTATTCCATGGGAAATCAGCATACTTGTAAATATATTGCTTAACTTATAGATAGAAATGTGTGCATTTTTCGCGGAGTGTAATTGATGTTTTGTCGAAGTTTTTTCCGCCATGTCCTGGATGCTCGCTGCTCTGCCGCATGGCATACTTTCGGGCTCAGTGGCCCGGCATGTCGGCCAATAAATTATGCGAAATTATTTGAAGTTGTTAATGTTCTCGTTCTCGTTGCTCCGATGCCAAACGCCAAGCAAACTGAAACCAACTGAACTGAACTGAACCGAACTGAAACGAGCTGAGCTGAGCATCCCAGTGCGTAGCAGTTGGCTGTCACAATTATGATTTAGTTGCTTCATTTGCCATTTGGCCAAAATGGATAGTCAGCTAGTAGCGCACCTAGCACCTCCGCCAAATAGTGGCGGACCATAGGATTGGATGGGCCAGGAAGCTGGATGCTTGCTGGCTGCACCGACCTGGGAATTGTCTCGGAATTCAATTTGTTTTCGGGATTTCAGCGCAAAGTTAATTACCCGCAAAAAAACTAGGCAAGTCCCAGCGGCGTTAATCGCATAAATATGCTGGGAAAATCAATCATGAGGGATAATTAAAAGAGCCACCGAAGCAGCTATGGGCTGTGATTTGTGGATTTAATTAAGCAGGGGAATAGCATTTTGTTGGCCTAGAAATTTCAGTTAACTCGCTCTTTAAAGGCAGTGGGCATTTATAAAGTTAACCTTATATAAATAAAATATTTGCAGGATTAACAGCTTGGGAGAAACACCTAAGTAAATTATTCGTCAGCATTCTCCCACAATTTAACCCATATGATTCTTTGGGTAAACTTACTTACCTTCTCCCCAGCCGAAAACAAAGTTGCTCGATTTCCCGGATCGGGAAATGCAAGTTTTCCACTGCACTTTGTTGCGCTTTTCATCAGCTGTGGCCGTTTCACTTTCGCTCGAAACTTTCTTATTGCATACTTTCATTATACCTTTATTATTTTGAAGGGGCGAACATGGAGCATATTTCATTCTGGTATGTGGCGAATTTCCCCATGGAATTTTCCCGCTTTGCACTTTGTAGTTTCTCGATTTATATACATTTTGGCACTTTTGCCTGACGCATTGACCTAATTCAATTTCACGCTGCGCCACACACAAAACACAGAGATCAGGCTAGTGAGAAATAGAGCAAAATAATAGGGAGGCGAATAAAAGGCAGTAGAAGAAACGAAACGAAACGAAAAGAAAAGAAAAGCCGTTGCAGAGAAAAGGAAAATCAACTTAACTCAACTCGAAACGAAGGGGGGAAGGGGGGGCATGTACAATCAAAATTGCCGAGAAGAAAAGCAGTGGGGCGGGGGGGAAATGCCGGAAAACAGGGAAAAGCGGCAGCGACAAGCTGGTCTAAATTATGAAATACACTCGCTGGCAAAGAAAAGCGCAATTGCAAGGGAAAAGCGATGTGCGGTGGACGGAGGGGCGTGGTGATTCTGGGGAAAACTTTGAAAGTCTTTGCTGGGCTGCAGATTTTTCTATTAACTGGCACTGCAGCAACAAAAACAACAACAATAGCAGGCAACTAATGCAATAATAAAGGAAATTTCCAAAAGAAAAGGCAGCGCCGAGAAGAGAATAGAGAGCGGAGAAAAGAAATTTCACTCGCTGGATGGAGTTGCTCTTCCGCTTTCCCGCGTTTCCTGCCCCAATTGACTTGGCGACACATTAGACTGCACTGTGCGAAATTTTTGAATACGATACACGTATTTTGTTTCAGAAGAAATTAATTATACAAAAAAAAGTCCTAAAGTTCAGTTATTTATATTTATCAACTATCGAACAGTATCAATTAAATATTCTTGAATATTTAAATGTGCACACAATTTCTTTCAGTGCATCCAGCCCTTTCCACCTAGTCGTGATGCCGAGCCAATTTTTAATCATAAAACACAAGCGACAAACTCTTTGTGAGCCCAAAAAGAAAATGCCAATGGAAAATTGGGAAACGGTTGGGGTGGTGTTTTTTGGTATGCGGCTAGGTACAGTGAGTACATGGGGGACACGAACTGATTTCCGGCTCATTATGACCTCTATGGCAGCCATAGAGCTAACGTTTTAAGCGCTCTAATTAGATTTCGCCCGCCACCTCGTCCATTCCATGGGTCCTTTGATAATGGCTAGCAATTCTGATTTGATAATCTGGCAGCGATGCAGCGGCAATTGAATGAACGGCATTTATTCCCCTGGTCAAGATGTCACCAATTTAAGTCCCGAAGCCCTGCGCTATTTAATCAAACTAATTAGGCCACCACACACCCTCCACCCTTTTTTGCCCCTCGAAAGCTTTGCACCCCTCATTTTCAGCGCTTCTGCGGCTAATTATGATGCCTGGTTATGACGTCAAAGCCGAAGTAATGCTGTCAGTTGCCTGGTTTTGTCTCAGCCCGCAATTGCTTAATGAGCAATTATTCGCAGGCGCTTAAAATACATTTTCCAATTACAATTAGTGTCAGAAAACGAAAAAGGGGTGACATGCCGTGCGGTGGCCAATGGAATGTAATTGAAAATTTTGCCAGTGCCCCAAAATGTAGGCAACACTTTTTAGCCAACTCTTTTGCGGAGCCAACTAAGTCGGATGATGGATGAATTATTTGGGCCATCTGTAACTACGAGAAACGAAAAGCCAAACAGTTATGCTGGAATGCTCAGCCAAGGTCTTCACTTAATATCGAAAGCAATATGTAGCATAATTCATATTTTTTTATATATATGTAGAGTTATATACTTTGGAAGTCATTGTGCATATATGCATTTTCTTCGATTAAATCATTCTGTATAAATTATATAATTTTATTATTTTCCTGCTGCGCTGCTCATCACCAGTCAACTGTCCAAATTCTTGTGTCCCATCAGGAGTGGGCAGCCAATGAAGTGGTTTCGTGGGCCGGTAGGCGACCGAAACCGAACCACTTAAGCGTGGAAATTGAAATAAATGTGCTTTTAATTATGCCTCTAGTGACAGCCACATCTCCGTCAATCAATTAGAGGTTGTCAGCCCGTTTCCAAGTTGGCCAGTTTGTTCAGCTTTTGGGCACCATCGAAAAGGAAGTGGAACCAAGCGAAACCTATCTGCGAAAGAGACGGCGAGCAAATAGAAGAGAGATAGAGAATCTCTATTAGAGATAGGACAGAGAGCTACAGTTTAAGCGAAACGAAACGAAATGAAATAAAATCAAAAAAGTTTCTTGTTGAAAATGGCCGCATAACTGAAAGTAAATTTACCCAGCAAACGAAACGAAATTGTTGCAAAAATATTTGAGCTGCATAAGCCCCCAGATGGGGGGCGGCAATATAGTGGGTGGCCGAGGCGGGGGGCGTGGCACCAGCTGTCACACCCAGCTCCTTTTGAAGTAGAAGTGTGGCAGTGTGTGTGTGTGCATTTGATTTTCTGACTGTCAACTGACGGCGAATGTTTGTCATGGCAACGACAAAGGAAAAAAAAAATGAAAAACTTGTCCCATGTTCGTTCGCCTGTATTTGGCTTCCTGCCATTTCGATATATCAAAGCATCATAAATGCTGCTATAGCTGCACCACCAACAACACCAATAGCAGCCATCACAAAAACAATAAAGCCAGGATGGAAGTATGGCTATATGGCTATATGGCTACATGGAGTACAAAAGTCGGGGCGCCACGTACGTGCATAACCCCCATTTGGCTCAGTTAGCCAGCCCACGTTGCGTATGAGGAATGACGAATGACGAATGAGTTTCATTTCCACTCGGGCCACGCACCCAGCCACTTGTCATCGTGGGCCGGATTATCTGCCGGGAATTCCAAAGTGCCTACGGAGTGCTCCTGCTCCTGCTGCTCTTGCTGATCCTGCGGATCCCGCTCCACGGATAGTCCTGCAATTACGGGGAATGACAGTGCGACATACAATCGTATGTGCGTTTTAAGGGCACTTCTGTTAGTGCTTTTGCCTTTAAGTTGATAGAAAAATACGTGCATAATCCAGGTGACATGCTCAACGATGCTCGGTACTTAGGATATAAGAGCATTGGAGCTGAAATGGATTAAGTTTAATGGTTATAACACAGAGGATAAGTACTCATTGGGCGTTAAGTGGTCTGCATTTTATAATAATAACAAGAATATTCTATATTTATTTATATTTACACTCCCATTTGCATTTTCCAAGTGTATACCAATTAAAATTTGTACAAAACCGCAAAATGCTGGCCAATAAACGGCTTTGTTACTAGCTGAAACCAAAACTGGGCCAATAATCGCAGTTCAAAGAAACTTGCATAACTATTTGCGCTACTCGGTGAGAACATTGCGCATTTCAATTTCAGAACTGAGAATTGCATATCGATAATACCGCATATCGCATTTCAGCACTCATTTAATTAGCGTCGATAAAATCGTGCACTGAGCGAAATGAAGCGGCATGTTTACACAAATCAAAAAAACTAATAAGTCGAAAGAATTTCTATTCATTTAATAAAGTAGTTTTTTTAATTGTTTTTGTTGTAATATATATAGGAAATCCAATTGAATCTATTGATTTCCAGTTAAGTATTGTTCATTAACACTGTAAATTTTCATAAGTTCTCCATTTTTGTTTGGCCCAATTAAAGTAATTGGGCAAGTGACTGGGTCTTTTCTCCAAGTGTTTCACTAACACAGCACCGATTGCCAAATGCCAATTGCCGCGAGTCAATTGTTATTGTATTGTAATTCGCTAGTCGAAATATTTGCCAGGACAATAACAATTTGGCTTGCCGCACAGGACCCTCGGCGTCACTTGATTGGATGAGTGTGCGATGGTGGTGGTGCAGGGTGGTGCTGCAAAGTGGTGCCGGGTGGCAATTAATTTGCACTAACCACTGGGTAATTAAAATGAAAAGTAAATTACATAGCCAAGGAAAGGATCGGCGGAGGCATCCGTGTTCGGGAGCTATTCTTCCGCAAATCCAGGACCATTGCACAACCTGACACACTGTATCTGTGTGTCTGCTTGCATACGTGTGTGTGTGTGGTGGTCTGTGGGTTGTTTTTAAAAGCATTTGCTGCAAATGTATCTCGAACTTCGCACACTTGACTGCCATTCAATTTGCATAGGAAATTAGTTTGTTCGCTTTGAATTGAAGTTGGTCCCACGGGGCCAAACAAGGCCAAAAGTTGCTAAGAGCCAGAGTGCGATAGAGATGGCCAGCTGGAGCGAGCGAGATGGCGGCTGTGCACACATGTAACCAAGACAATCGCGGCCAAAAGGATAATGATACTATGACATAGTAACAGAACAAGATACCATGAAATATGTAGTAAAAGAACAATTAATTAATACCTTGCTTGGTCACTTCATTTATTCAAACTTAGTCTTCCCTTTTTTGTTTATATTTAGAATTGGCATGGTCATCAACTTTTAAAACGAATACATTTTAAAGTATTTGCATAATATGAACGTATTTTTGTTTTTAGTGCAGGAACTATTTTATTGACCGCAGCTGTACGTGTGCGCCAACTGCCTTTGTGCACATTTATGCGTTTTGTTGCTGGGGCTTTCGAAAGTAGGAGTATCTGTATCTACCTTGCACTGACGCAGCTGCTGGTGCACTCAGAAAAATCGGAATGCTCGATGCAGAAAAAGCAAACTAACTTAATTTATTGAAAATGTATGCCACACTTTACTAATCAACACAAATAATATAATCTAAGATTCTAGCTTTATTATAATAATTATTTTGTAAAGTTATGCATTTGTAAGTTTCTGCTTTTTTTTTTTTGAGTGCACAGGCCAAGTGTATGTACTTTTTAGCATGTTGTGCGTTGCACTTTGGATCTCCTTTTTGTTACTTAACCATGCGGGCCGCAAGGAGGTGGCAAAGGGGGAGGAAGGACGTAAAAAGGATACCATATGAGACCCTGCCTGTGCAACACGACAAGTTTTTGTTGTTTCGGGAGACGATTTGTCTCTGGGGCATTGAACACATGTAGTCGCCTGGTACCCACATTAGCAAAGTGAACGTACAATTTCAGCATTGATAATTAATCGATTAACCTGGGTAATACAAAAAAAGGGGGAAACAATGGAGGGCTAATTGTTATGCAGATAGAATACAGATTACCCCTTGGGTGTACGCAAATTGTTGCGGAAAAGCGTTTACAAAGACATGGCAAACTTAACTATTAATTGAATTGATTTTTTTTTCAGTAAATAACTTATTAAAATGTTGATTAGCAAGCAAGCAAGTGTTTATTTTATTGCAACACATACTCTATATGTTATTCCAGATGCATACATATTGAAATGAAAGCTTGCCTGTGAAGAAAATCACTAAGAAAATTAATTTCCTTGAATGCCAACTATTTTGATAAATTAGTTTGATGAATTTGCTGCACTCAGAGATATGTAGCTTCCAGCTAGCATTTGATTAAGCTCACATACAAATAGTGACACCACAACGCCATTCTGCCAGTAATTTTCCCAGCTTGCAGGTATTATTATTGCTTTTAGGGCGTTGACAGCTTTTCAAGCCGCAGCGGGCGTGGCACGTGCCACCCACCGAAGCAACCATGAAAATGGCTTAAATGGAAATTGTTGTACCACTCAAAATCGAGGAAAGTATGGGGGGCGGTGGGCAAATGGAAAATGGGATAAGGGATAAGGGATCCGTAGAGATAGACAAGGACAGCGACAAACAGGTGGTCTGGGAATCGGGTTTCGGCATGTAATCCCCTTGTTGGGGTTAGACGACAATCTCTGCGGGATTCCAATGCCCCCAATCGCCGAATCCCCCCTTCTGCGATGCTTGAACGGCATGTATACATACATATCATATATAGGTTGATCGGAAAACACCTTTGGTAAGCGGAATTTCCTGGGGGAAATACATTAAGGGTATTAACTTTATCTTAGATAACAGCCTCTTCTCATCAATTTGAATAAATCACACAACAACAATGACTTAGTTTTACACCAATATTATTAGCCTCTTTTAATCGATGCAATGAATCGATAGATCTCATTAATGCCAGTTTTGTTTTTGAATCGATTATTAATGAAGCCAATCAAAGACATCTTTATGTGACTTGATAGTACTTTGGTACTAGTACTTGAGTACTTTTAATATGGTTGGAATAACCAGGCGTTGAAGTTTAGTTTTTCGGATATTTATCAGCTATAGTTGCTCTGCATACATGCTGCTGTTGCTGACGTTCTTGTATTTTGTTGGTGTTTCGGGTGTAGCTTGCACCTGCCACTTTCTTGACAGCGACTTTGTTGTTGTTCGGTATCCGGGACAGGAACTCAAAATATTTATGAAGATGCTCGGCAAAAGTTGCGGAGCACGGAGGTAACATGAAAACTTGTGGAAACAATTTGCCCGGCAAGCTAGTTACCCACTACATTTGCCCGGGCATATTTGTTCTAAGCGAGCGGCAAAACTTTGCGGCAATGGTATTTAATTTTCGCCCCATACAAATAGAGGTCAGCATAGTGGTCGAAAGACCTGCTCATATGTAGAGTGGACCAACTTTATCGCACGTGTGCGTGTGGGTGGGTGGCAGTGGGCAGTGGGCGTGGCACCGCATGCGGTAGGCAGTGGCAATGGCAATTTGAAATTTATGCACAAGTTGCAGTTCAACTGACAAACAAGCACATAAATCAATTTATCGGCCATTTGGGAGGGTGAGCAGTGGGCGAATATCTCCATGTCCACCTATGTGTGTTCTATGTATTCGCACATATGTATATATAGATATACAAATATACACATATATATAAATATGTATAGGTATGATTTTGGTAGGAGGTGCAATGGCGCTTACAACTCCAGGGCACAATTATTGAGATTTGTTTGAACCAGAACAACAGGCCGGCAAAGTTGTATAGTGCACCAAACTGCTCTTATTTGGTTATTGGCCACTAGGTGGCGATCGATACAGTTTTCGACCATTTTCCACAACCCACCACCCCGCCCAGAATTTTCCGTTTAAAGGATGTCCAACGCCTCGACTATGGCCACTCGCCCACTTTATCTACGTTTTTGGCCTGGCCAATGAGCGCCGTGGGCTATTTACAATTTGCTTTTGATTTGTTTCATCAACTTTCATTAAATTTTATTAAATTTTAATTGCCATGCTTACATAGCCTCTTGCCTTTTCCTGTTAACGTGTTTGCTTTTCGGTATTTCTCTTACTGCCAAACGATTTTTCGGCAGCATACTTTCTTCTTCTCGTCCCAGTTGTCTTCAAAAAGATTTCTTTTGTGAATCGAAAAGCTACAAAGTTTTAGTGGCACTCTTGCAAAGTGGTGGAAAATGTGTTCATATTACTAGCTGCAAAAATTTAGCAACTTAACAATTGAAAATCATTTATTATATTATTTTAATATAATTAATAATGATCTATAGACTATTAAGCATTGCACAAGCAATTTAAAAATGTTTTTTAATCTTGATCTTCATGTCAGTTGATCTTAAATGTTTGTCCATATTAGTAGTTAACAAAATGCCTATATCTTGCTGCACTGAAAGGAATATAGTGAGAGTCGGATGATTAATCCGATATGCCAGGCAAAGTCATCTGCGTCTCTGTTCACTTTGCCGGCAAGCAATTAAATTTTAATTACACTTTTAGCGCTTGGCCCGCTAACAAGCTTCGGTTCCAGCTTTTCGCAGGAGCAGCAGCAGGAGCAGGAGCAGGACTCCTCCTTTGCCAGTCTCATTTTAATGACAATTTATCGCCTTGGATATGGCCAGGTGAGTCACTCCTGTGCGAGTCCTGGGAGTCCTGTGCATCCTGCACGCTGGTGGTGAGCTGCTGAGCTGTGCGTACCGAAGGCCAGCCGACGTTCATTGCAAATTAGCCGCTGCACTTTTCAGTGCCGAGATGCGGAGTTGCAGTCCCGCAGTCCTGCAGTCCTGCATTCCCTCGGGCAACGCGTCGTATGCGCAATAAATAAATCTGTCGTAATTAAAACGCGCCCTCTGCGACATCGCCTCAACTGTCATCCGCAATTTACGTGCCCTCTCTACTTCCCCCATCGGCGCACCCGCCTTTCTCTTTTTCTCCATTTCTCATTTCGCTTTTTCTCCATTTCTCCGATTCCTGTTCATTCTCTCGTGCTGTTACCCATCGCCAATTCCATTTTGTTGCCTTGGCAGCGGCGCACAAAATTCCCAGCTATAAATTACTTTGTTTCCAGGAATTCGCCAAAAGGGCAAAAAAGGAAAATAACTCGAGTGCGTAACAAATCCCGATGAACGAAGCTCGAATGCCCTGGAGTGGGACATGAAGATCGAATCTTAAAGGATATTAAATCTATACCATATAAGCCATATGGATAAGTCATACGGCTTCACATTCCGTCGCCAACTTGTTGAAGATTGTATTACTTTGTTGGCCAACTAGAGTGTTTGTTCTTAAAGCTAAGTTTACTTTAGTTCATTACAAATTTAAAATGCGAGATTAACAACCAAACTGCGTGATTCTTTGTTATAAGGGGTGTGCAACAGGCCCAGCTTTGTTTATGCCACTGGTGCTCGAAAACTCGTATATTGTTGGGCTAAATATCCAACTGGGAGAGCGGTAGCGGTTCGGTTAGGGTATGTCCATTATTTCATTTTTTTTGTTCCCCCAAACTGCTTTGGCAAGCTGCGCAAAGATAACGCAAACAAAACCCAAACAAACTCCGGCAAAAGGCCAAAACGCGTTCATAAATTGCCCAATGAAAGCGTACCCGTGGGGGGCGCCACATTCAAAGGACCCCGGCCGAAGCGAATCGAATCGAGTCCGGCGGACAGGTGCTGGTCCAGGGCGAAGTGGACACCGGTATATTTATTCATTTTTCATCTATTTCAGTAGAAGCGGTTATCAAAGTGCGTTTGGGGATTACTGCACGGGCGGATTTTTCCAGCGGCATGAAGTATGAGCCAATATCGGCAGAAGTCTGCAGGCTCGACTATCAAATACCCATTACTTACTAGTCATATTTTATTTCTCAGGCTATACTTACTACAGGTTTCCTTTCCCACGTATTTTCAATGCAAAACATTTAATTGAAACACCCCTTCTGGAAAATAGTCATTTTCTCGTACGCATTAAGTTCAGAAAGAGTGACTTTTTGCTAACTTGTGTCCAATGCAAGCATTTAAGGAATTCGCTGACTGCATTCCGAAACTTTCGCCCTTTCTCCGCTCGCTTTCTCAACGCTTTCCATTCTTTTCCAGTTGAGCTTTTCCGCTGTTAACATTTCCTTTCTTTGCCTGTATCTCCCTGCTTTCTCCCCCCTCTCCCCTTTGTGTGGATCTCTTTCAAGTCGCTGCCTTTGCCATTCGCCGTTGGCTGTCTACCGTTGAGGTTTTTCACACTTCCGCGGACAGCGCCACCCACTAACTGCATTCCAACGTCCTTGATGGGCGGCATGCATGACAGATGGCCACGCCCCGTTGGAAATGATATCATTTGTACTCGCATCGGGTGTCGGCGAGCAATTTCGCCCAGTTGTCTGTTATTTTGCTGTTGCATGCTTTGCAGCAAACAAAGGCGCCGCATGATGCCAATGGGCGTGGCACATCAATGCACGGCAATAAGTCGTGTAGAAAAAAGTATTCAAGCGCTTTTATGATGCTGAATAAATAAATATATTTCATTTTTATAGGATAAAGCCATAGGAACAGTCATATTTTGAAAAATAAATGCTGTTCTACACTCATTTGTTAATTTTCTTTGCCGTGTACCTGCTAGCCCAACTCGATGTTAGTTGTGTTAGTTACTTGTCGTGGTGAAATGGAAGGGCACGAATGCTCTTAATGGCTCGCGCAGGCTTCGTCACTTAGTTTGCCATTTGGCTGCCAGCTTAGTTTAATGTTTTGCCCTCCCCCTGAACTCTGCAACCCCCCTGACCAGCCCACCAACCCACCAACCGACTGCCTTGAGATGCCACGAGCCCCCTGGCTTCACTCCTCCTTAGAACCACACCCATGCCAACGCCTCCAGCATCGCCTGTCGCCGTCTTGTCTTGGCCCAGGCTAAAGTGTTTTCTGCTGCTCCTGATTGACATGATATGATGGCAGCCGGGGGCTTCTGTTGGCGGTGGGATTGCACGATGTGAAGTGCGGAATGTACGTCTATAGATGGCAAACTTGAGATGGACAGGGAAATCCCGTCTTTCACTGGCTTCGATTTGATTTGGCTCGGTTTGGTCGATCAATGAGTTTACCCAAAGTCAAATTGCTGCTTGACCCAGACAAGGATATTGCGGACTTGTCGGCAAATTATGTGGCTCCTGCTTCTGCTCCCGCTCCTACTCCTGCTCCTCCTCCTGCTTCTGCTCCTGCTCTTGTTGTTGATTTGGTCGGAATGCCAAAGGGGCGTTGGCGATTTCGATGGCGCTGCTTGGCCATTTGGGTGGCTCAAACGCGGCATAAATCCGGCGACCGGTAATTGAAACGTGTGCGGAATTTTCCACTTTAAGGAGGTGGGAACGAATATTCGAATGGAATGGCTTCAAATCTGTAGGTATTTTCGCAAATAATTCGTAATATTTATCACAGAATATGCATAAAATGCTCAATTTATTTCATTAAATTAATTAAAACCCAAATGAAATATACATTTAATGCTTTATATTTAAATATGAATTAAATAAAGATAAGAAGCAAAGAGTTAGTTTCATATATCGCATTTGTATCTTTAATATATATGCATATATCGTTCAGATAAACGTACTCAATGACCTCGTACTTATTCCTAATTGACTGCGTGTCAAATGGAGAAACCGCCTTGCCCATATTTCCTGCTTTACCCAGATGTCGTGGGATCATCCCCCGCATCCATCATAGCCTCCTTTTCAATTTGAATTCTGGCTTCTTTCCACCCCAGGATCTGTGGATCTGTATCTGACGATTGGCCATGTATCTGCTTGTTGTTTCGATTAAAGGATTTCCGCCAACCACCTCCGCCAGCTCCTCTCGATCCCCTTGGCGGCGGTGGCGGTGTTGTTGCCTCCTGATTAAGCATAATTTATGTTGGCCAAGTGGCGACCATTAGCGCTGCGTCGCCATCGCGGAGTCCTCGGAGTCGGAGCCATGTCCATGATAAATGCGCCGCATTAGCGTCCAATGCCGGCCGGCAATAAATCCCCCGTCGAAATCAACCCATCCCACCCAGCAACAGCCCCCTTAACCTCTTTTCCCGATGTTTGGTTAATTTCGCTGCGGGAATTTTAAATCATCTTTAAATTAGGGTCATGCAAACTCAATAAACCAAAGGCAGTGGCAGTGGCGGTGGGTGGGTTTGGCTGGCTGGCTTGTGGGTGGTGTTCACATCACCGCATCGCTGCTACTTCTGCACTAATTGAGTTGCAGATACATTCGCACATTTGCCACAATTTGGCAAACAAATCACGTAGCAACTGACGCTGCTCATCCCACTGCCCATCCGCCATCCAGCGTGCCCAATCCCCAATCCTCCATTCCACATCCGATAAAAGCACCCAAGGCCATTACACATGGCTCCTTCCACATCGTATTGCATTCCCTGATTTCGCTGGTGGATTCACCTCCACCTCCGAGACGTTCATGTACATACATATGTATGTGCGTCAGGGCTTTTCCACTGGGTCTCCGGGTTTTTCGGGCACGGAGCAGATGTGTCCGGCGAAAGTGGGGCGGTATTTCAATATTGCTGAGCTCACAGAGACCAGTATTTAATTGATTCGCAGCGAGTTCCGTGGTATTATTTTTAATGGAAGAACATTCGATTCTTTTCGGCCGATGATCATGTAATCGTGCCATTTTTAAAGGCGAGCCATATCAGAGCATTCTTTTAGGTCTCTGAATTCATATCCTTTGTGCACGTTCCCATTCTTTGGCCGATTTCCATTTCGATTCAAATGCCTTTGGGTGTGGGCTAAAATTTACATTTATTTAATTTGCCCCGGTCCCGAGAAATGCAAATGCCGTCGTTGCAATGTAAAATGTTTAAATGCAACCTCTCTCTCTCTCTCTGTCCCTCTTTCTCTTCCTGTATCTCTGCTGTTGCTTTAGTGGCGTCTCTTTCGCTTGGAATACGGCCGTCTTTGTCTGCATTAATGCATATGCATGAGAGACTTAAGCGTGGCCACGCCTCGCAGTTGGTAGTGGGTACCGACTACCCACTACCAAATTATCGACACTTAAAATGTTGCAAACGTCGCACCCACCACCACCCCATCCGTTTTAACCCCTTTGTAGCCGCCTTTGGCCCCCCGCTAATGCCACGTTAACCCCCTTTTTCGTTCCTCTGGGGTCTCTTCATCTTCATCTTCGTTTTCATCGCTGCCGAGTTTCGTTGTCCTGCCAAAGGGATTCCCGTCGACGTTTATGTAATCTTAATGTTTATGCAGCTTATGCTTCATAAATTCGCCACCACCCCGTTGAAAGTTCCCCCACCGCCGCCACTGGAAATGCGCTGCTTTTGGCGCCGCGACGTCGTCTTCCGGTGGCATTTTGCGCCATCGCATCTGGATCTTCATTTTATGCCCTTGCTGTTCGGTAATTTGGCCAGAATTTGGCCCCCGCCGCCGTACAGTGAAACTTTTCTGATCCACAGTATCCATAACTTATGATGCCCGAAATTTGAAAGTTCATGTACCTAAATTTAGTTTCTTTGCTTTGTAAATACTATCTATGCTTCAAGGCCTTTCACATAATTACTTATATATATAATTAAGTGAAGTAAATATTTGTTGCAAACTTAAGCATAATAAAATAAACCTATATCAATCTATCTATACTTTTAGAGTAACTGCAGTTTGGCTACCCTTTTCGTTGGAAATTCATTTCGTGTGTTTTTGCCGGCTCTTTTTGCACTCTGCTTCCTTTTTGCACATCCGTTGCCGTTTGTGCCATTTGTTTATTGCCAGTTTCATTGCTTCATTGCGAAAACTGGCGAGCTATACTCTGCTTATCTGCCCCCATGCCCCACCACGCCCGTGGAAATCCCGCCGCCTTCTGCTCGTTTTTGGTCCTTGCAGCTTCATCTTCATCCGCATCCGCATCCACATCCACATTGCTCCTGCTTTATTTTGGCTGATGGAAATATTTTTACGACAAGTTTTTCGCGAAGATTTGCAACATTTGCAGAAAACGGAAACGGCAACCAGCCAACGGAAGTGGATGTGGCACTGAAAGTTGCGCGAATCAGCGCAAAAACAAAAAAAAAAAGAAGGAACGAAACGAGGGAAAACCCTGGGAGTGGTCTCTGCTCAAATGGAACGCACATTTTGGCCATAAAACGCTTAACGTTGATGTGTTCGCCTTGATCAACCTTTGACCCCGGCCCAGGCTGACCACGGATGTTGTCAACTTTTATGCTAACATTACATTCGGTGGGCAGCATTGGAATGACAACCGTGCCCCGCACTTTTCGCGTCCATGAATTTTGCATGCGGCAGCAGAATGCAAAATTATAATTAGGCAGCCGCGTGATGCGAGCGAAACAAGAGATATGCTCCCTTTCTCCCCTTTCTCCACTTTCTCCCCTTTTGCTGCCAGCCCGATTTTACAGTCAACGCACGTCCGGGCATAAAGTACATTTTATTAGCTTGCCTTTTGCATCGGCCATTGGGTAGGTGGCTTAGTGGCGCTGCAC
Organism: Drosophila sechellia; assembly: GCF_004382195.2. Taxonomy (NCBI): domain Eukaryota; kingdom Metazoa; phylum Arthropoda; class Insecta; order Diptera; family Drosophilidae; genus Drosophila; species Drosophila sechellia. The sequence continues at coordinate 15,155,296 of NC_045954.1, forward strand.
CACTTCCAACTGGCCTCTAATTTCCAGCTGCCGGATGACACGTAATTGGTGTGACCAGGGCACAGGAAGTTTCGGGAGAATCAATTACGTTGCATTCACCAAAGTGTGATCAGCAAGCGAACAACTGTACGTTTCATTACAACTTTGATTAATGTACAACCTACAGGCAATTGAAAGGATCAATTGCAGTTTTGCTAAATTAGTGTGGCCACACTGCGAAAAGTTGTTACTTAACTGTTTGCCTTTACGAAGGTATTAATTAAAAGAATGTAATTAGTTGATGTAAAAAGGTAGTAGTAGCACGTTTGAGGCTCATGCTAATTCAAATCAAAAAGATTTTTTGCGAACCTTCGGAATTTCTTCCGAGCATTCTGGTCACACTTTGCCTGATTAGGTAGGTAGTATCTACAAGATACCTTTCATACGATTTGATTCGCTATAGTTTTTCCCCCGCTGGCAACGCTGCGTATGCGTAATAATTTTTTAGTTGCGCCACACCCGACACGAAGCCCATGGCAATGCAAATAAATATTCAATTGCAAATGGCTGAGGGGCGGACAGTACACTCCCCTCTTAGGCTGTATTTTTTTTTTTTTGCTATAAAAGCAAAGGAGAAAGTGAAGAAGGTACACGCGAGGCGGACGCGCTCAAATTGCAAATTGCGCTCGTTTACAAGCGAAATAAATGCGCGAGCGCCTGCCATTTGGCAAAAGTCAGCCATGCTCCACACACAGATCCTGACCCACCGCATTTTCCGCTTTCCCACGGATTCCCGCCGCCAGCGAATGGCATTAGAAAAATGAAGCGTCGTGCCGCAAAAGACAAGTTGGTCGTCGTCGTTGCCTCGCTCGACTTGCTTGGCATTTTTGTGTTGCGTGCTTTTGGGCGCGTAATTAGATAAGCAGCCAGCCTGGATATGGGTCCTGTTTATCCATGCCCCAGCTCCATTCCGTGTCCTGGCACGGTGTCACCAGCCAACTGAACAACCAACAAGCCGCTGACAGATGGAGCGTCATAAAAGCGGCACCAACAATGCGCCGCAGAATGTCTGAGGTTAGGAATAGCGGCAAAGTGGTGGGGCGGAAATGGGAAATGGGAAAGCCGAGACAAGACCAACCAACCAACCAACCAACCAACCGACCAACCGACCGAGCGAGCAAGCGAAAAGGGAGTGGAAAGCGGTGATGGGGATTTGAATTTGTCACGTGGCCGGCAAACGCACCTGGGCACAAAGGGGCGGACAAGGACACAACATGCAATTATACGCAATCAACATAAATCATTCAAATTGCCACGCACACACACACACACAAACACAACTCGAAGAGGGAAAAATAAAGGCAAAGAAAAGTCGAGGCGCACTTCAAAAGGGGGCAGCTGTCGGTGTGGGCGTGGTGGCCGTTGACGTTGGCTTTTGGCTAATTTGCAATTGAAATGCCCAAATTCTGTGGGCTGGCCGCATTACGCATACGACATGTGGCGTCTGCGTGGCAAAGGCTCCTTAAACTTCCGCTCAGCCCATTCATCTTCCACCCCCGCATTCCACGTCGACTGACAAATGCCACAGGGGCACGTGAAGCGGCGGCCAGTGACCAAGGTAAATGGCTCCCATTTTGCCCATAGAGATTTCTTTATAAATTTGCTTTATTTATTTTGCAATTAATTACGGAATAACCTTGTACATTGGTATACTAGTTGTAGTACTTGCTGCCTTCGGAAAAATCACTTAACGCCAGGAACTTAAAATTTAGAGCAGGGAATGTAGCACGAAAAAACAATCGACGTCATATTGCCAATGCCACGTATTTGGCGAATACTCAATTCCCAGATTTTGCCAACAGTGCCAAAGTTCAAATGCCAGTTACCATGGTCCAGCTTATAAACCGTACTAGCCAAACGGAGCTAATCAAGAATCCATCAGTACCATCGTCCAGGTGCGTACACTGCAATCGTTCAACGAAGAATCTGGTTTATGCATCGCCGTCAGTCGAACAGAACGTCCATCGGGATGCCATAAATCTCGGCCAGCTGCAGTTTGGTGTAGGCAACAACGCCGCTGGGACAGTAGATCATCGCCTCCTCCAGAGATATCCACTTGGAGCTCGACTCGCCGGCACATACCACATGCAGATAGACGATACCATCGAACATCTCATGGCTGATGATGCCCATCAGGTTGCTGGAGGTGACGCCACTGGCGTTTCCGGCGGTGTTGCCACTACCGCTTACAACACCGTTACCGTTTCCGCCTCCGCTTCCGTTTCCGCCAATGATGTTGCCGCTCTGGCTCCCGGCGCTGCTCATTCCGTCGCCGCTGCCACCGCCCACGCTGCTACCGCTGGCATTGGCGTTCGAAGAGGTGGACGGGTTTAGATTGATGACCATCCTGGAACGGCAGCGATTCGGGATATCTACGAGGCAAATAGCAAATGCAGTATATTTATAATTATTTGATCTAGTAAGCCGAATAGTGCTACTTAGATATATTTTATGACAATTTATAAATATTATAGGTAATAACTAACTCACCTGAATATAAAACTATCAAAAGTGGAAAAGAAATCGGATTGGAAGCAGTTGTTAAAGTGGCCCAATACTGGAGATTCGTTGCAGCTCGCTGTCTTTGGCCTTCTGGACCGGATGGTCCGTGGTTGGATTCTGGGTCAGTCCTTCGGGAACCGTAAACTTTGAACTTTGAACCTACGAATTTTGTACTTTGCTCGGTGCGATCCAATGAGACTCTGGTGCAGTGATGTGCCGCTTAGGGTTCCGTTCTACACTTCTCGGCGTTCAAGTCGCGCGCGATTTTAGTGTTTACAATACCAAGTTAGGATTTTTGTTCGCTGTTTTCTTTTCTTTTTTTTTTCAGATTTTCTTCTATTTTTTTTCACTTTTGTTTAAACGGTGTGTGTGTATTAAGTGTCGATTGTGTGTGTTGACTACCTAGCTGATTTTAACTTATTAAATGAGCCATGACATACATATGCCATTATTTCCAAAGCCAGCTGGCACACTTTGTTTCGATAAAATGAGAGACACGTTTTATTTTGCGAAAATAGGGAATATTCAAGATTTGGCTGAATCAAAAATTAATTTAGATTGTAATTCTTTTCATTGATCCATGACACTCCACATTCTAACTTAGACTTTAAAGTAAGTGCACTATTTAAGTGCGTTTAAATAAAAAAGGCAAACAAAGTTTTCATGGATTTTTTGTTAGTGCTTTCCTCAGAAAAACCCCATACCATTCACAATTTTTTGACATCGCCCGGCAACACGGGTGCTTATGAATGTGCCATATAATGTTTTGCTTCTGCCAGCAGCACCAAATGAACTGAACAAATAAAACTTTCACGGCAAAGTTGTTGACACGACAGCCTCCTTCCCTTCCGATTTGCAGCTGCAATTCCTCACCTTCATGTTCACGCTTAGCTCTTTATTTACGATTGCAGGTGCAATGCGGGAAAAGTGCAGGAAAAGTATGGAAAAAGTGTGGGAAAAGTGCGGGAAAAGTGCGGGTGTGGGCGAGAGGAAAAGCAAAGGAAAAGCACCAGAGCTGAGTTTAAGTCGCGGGAGCAGGGGTCCCAAAGCAATTAAATCGCATTCGCCGTGTGGAAAGCAAATAGGATTCCGGGTGGGGCTTTGAATGAGGAGTCCGGACAGAGACAAACAATCAAACGGAAATTAATTGCGGGATGTGTGAAAAGTGAAAGCCAAAAGCTGTTCGGTAAATGATTGTCGAGCAGCGAGTTTTCCCCCGTTTTTTCCCCACGGCGACTTTAACTCTTAAACCCTGATTGATAGCTAACCTCGTCCTGGAGCAATGACTCCTTCTCTCCAGCTCGCCAGAATCGAAATGAAACCAAGACAGTGCGCTGGCAACCGAAAAGAAGTAAATTTTACCACTGCCACACAAAGCAAAACATTAAAGCCAGTCAGTAATCACTCTAACAAAATCCCATGATTTTCCATCAGGATAATGTGGCTAAAAACTAGGACCACACACTTACCAAGCGCATTTCCAACACTAGTTATTTAAAACCCTAACAAGTAACATTAAGAGACTTAACACGATTTTACACTATGAATGAACTAAAGTGCAGTGAGTACTTTGATTTCAAAACCTTTGTATCTTGGCTAGTTATAAAACTATGTAACAGATTGTAAGTATCTCGACCACATCTTGTTTTTCATCTCTTGATGAGATGTTTTTGTTCGATTATTAACACGTGTACTAAAATAAGTCTTCGGAATTCGCTGGGTAATGTTTTCGGCTGCTTTTTGGTCATTCAATATATGTTTTTCGTATTTAGAAGCATTTCGCTTACTCATTGAACTTATGTATGTGAAAGACAGCAATTTTCCACACTTGTGTCATGGCGTTGCCAAAAAGCGATATGGAGCAAGGGTCGAAGTTTAATTAATACACCATTACGTGCTGTTTTTGGCCAACAATGGGTGGGCAAACTTACCATTCTTTTTAAGATGCGTTACACCCCAACGTGGCCGTAGCTGTATCCACATCCGGATCCGGTTCTCAATGAGCCGACGACTCATTGGACCGGCAGTGAGTTATATCTTCATGAAAGATTTGACAGTTGCACCAGCAGTCGCACCCAAGGGGCCAAATTGAGTAGGTGGAAGGATTATCGCCTCCATTGCCTCGGTTACACGCCTGGGTTGACTCTAGCATCCGCTGCACTGCTCTGCGCCATCCAAGCGTTTCATATTGCCACCTGCCGCCCAACTGTGCCACATGCCACCTACCACACCACTCGCCGCCACCCACTTGCAGTCGCACTCAGTTCATAATGCTGTCAAGGTTGAGCGATGCTGAAATATTGAAGCCTGCCCTTTAAATATTCACGAGTTCGTGGCTTGATGGGCGGACTTGGCGTTGGCTTTTGTCCGAAGCAGGTGATGCCGCAGTGAAAACCGTCAAACCGTTAATGCCGAGCATTAACTTGTCAACTTGGTTGAATTCATTCTTAGCTGCCAATCTGCTCAAAAGTATTTACATTCGATTGCCAACACTGGCACAGTCATATGCAGCTATTGAAAATGTTATAATACGCACTTATGTGACATTATATTTGTAAATTTACGTTTTATGAGTGTGTGTTTACATATCTGTGATTTATTTCGCTTATTGTGAATATCTGTTGCATTCACGAGTGCTGAACAAGGCAAAGTAAGCATATAGTGTGACCATACAGTTGATAAAATGTAATTTTAAAATTAATAGAACATCCAACAAATATTTAGATACAGTACCAGTGAAAAGATTTTCATTATTTAGTAAAAGGCATAAGCTAGTTCCAGCAAAAACAAAAATGCTCAAAAATGCTCCAGTAGCAATAAATAGAGTGTGCCCAAAGGCGCATATACTGCAAACTGGGCTGTGTGATTGACTTTTGGATGCAGTTTTGCCAGAGGTCAAAACACACACACACACACAAGTTCAACGACTGACACAAGCGTGTATGTGTATGTGTGCACTTGCCATTTGACCTTTTGTTCTGGCCCCGTTTGTTGGCCAACTTACTGTAGAGCACCAGCATCGAAAATCCAAAAAACAATTCGAGTCCCGGCCCAGGTTTGCCAACATAAACAATTTATGCACAAAAAACTGCACTCTTTTGAATGGTAAAGGAGCAAAAATGGAGAGCAAGAAAAGAATAGAAAAAAAGTAGAAAAAAAAAAAAGGAAAAACGCAGGGGAAGTCCCGGCTTGCAGCCAGCTAACTTTTAGCTTGGCTTGTTAGTTAAGCGTAAAACAGGGCCGGAAGGCGGGTGTGGGCGTGGCACTGGCCGGGTCATTTGAATGCATGTTTGGATGGACGGACCTCAGCGCCATCGATGATAAGCGAGAAGTCAACACGACGGTAAAAGGGGATCGGTTGGAGCAGAGAAAGTGGGTGAAAGTGGGTGGCTGCTGCTGCTGGTCAGTGGGGACTTTGGCCATGTGCTTGTGAGTTTGTGGCGGCAGAGGCGGAGAGTCAACGCCAATGGTAAATATTTAGCTCTCGGCTGCACTTGAGATTAACTCGCATACAGATGCGGCGCATCCAGGGGTACACACACACACACACACACTCACGCGCACACACGTATAGGTATATGCTGTGTGTGAGAAAGGGACAAAGGCGAAGTGAAGCGAAATACAAACACACTCAAAAGTGAAAATGGAAAAAGTTTCAATGGTTTTATCATGTTTACTTTTATTTGTGTCACTGAGTGGTTGTATAAGCCCCAGCAGATAAACCCTGACCCCAGGGTCAGGAGGAGGATAAACAAACATAGACGGAGAAAGCGTAAAGGGGGCAAGGCAGAGCTGAAGGGGAAGGGGCGAGGGGCAGGATTGGGAGGATTGCAAAAAAGTGGAAGGACTCACATAAGAAGCGTATGTTCAACACACTCGAGGGAGATCACTGGCTGCCGTGAAGTGGCCGACAAGTGACAGCACTGGATTTCGATAAGGAACCGGGACAATGGCAGTGTCCTTGGTCCTTGTTCCTTGCTCCGTGCTCCTTGGTCCCGGCTCCACCAGCTGAGCCCCGTTGAGCCAGAGCTACGGCTACAGAAGCAGCTCCGGGCATCGAACTGCGAAATTCCCTGAATCCCACTCGAGTTACGCCTTTAATGCGTCGCTGACCTCTGACCCCTCGCACCGGCCGCATTATCTGACCAAACATCCCGGCATCCCCGGCCTCAGCAATGACCCTCAGCCTCACCTAATCAGGTGTTAAGCCTGGCCAGATGTCCTCACCATTCGTTAACCGATTTTACCGATTCCAGCCCATCCTGGCCATAAAGAACCTGACGCTTTTGCGGCTTTCCAATCCCCACATTGAGTACGGCTTAGTCTCTTAAGGGAAAAAAACCATGTTTAGCTTTAAAATGCCTCAAATTGCAGCATAGAAAGTGAATATAAATTTTTATTGAGCAACAGTCTTTACAATTCCAAATTAGCAGAATGAATTTATGCTCCTTTAATCATATTTAAAGAAACATAACAAATTCAAGAAATAATTCAGGTACATCTACATTTCTTTATAGATATCTTGGTAGAATAGATAAATTAATAAATATTTTAAAGTGATTCACTTAATTACTCCTCGCACTTTAATCGCCTAGATTATTAATATGCATATATTTTCAAGGTAACTAACCAGCTAGTGAATGAAAATCGCCTTTTGGGCAATCGGTGTGACCATTAACTATTCATGTCGCAACTAAATGAGGCGTTAATCGGCTTTTGGCCAGGCTAATTACGTAATTCGGATATAGACCATATATTTTATATAATAAAACGGAGCAAAACTCGTTTCGTTTTGCAGGCCTTGCTGGCTTTTTGCTGCTGCATTTCCTCGACCATTTGCCTTTTCCTTTCCCTTGCCACTCGACTAATTAATGAAAATCCTTGCATAAAGCTAACACAAGGACCTCCCCCCCTGGGGGTGGTGGGCGTGACCACGCCCCCGATATGTTGCGCAAGTTGTCTTTGAGACAGATTTTGCATTGATTGGCTCTCGAGTGTTTGGTTTCCGTTGTGGCCCCCAATTGTTTTGGCCAGGCCTTTGTTTAGACATGCTGAACAAAAATGCCCGGAACACTGGGGGTAGAGGTTAAAGGTTGTCAAGTGTGCGATCGGAGATAAAGCCCAATGCCTCGGCTCTCCCTTCTCTATTGTTGGCATTGTTTTTATTTTTGTGGCTTTTGTTTGCGCTTTTAGCAAGTAATTAGTTTGGCATAACATCGCCCCAACCACTTCTCTCACTGGCAAAGTTTTGTGGGGTGGGAGGGGTCGACTTTTGGATGAAGGTCAGTTTGGCCCCAGGACGAGTATTTGATGTCGGATATGCAATCCCGTCGAGACTCCCTAGTTTGCCGGCATCAGAAAATGTTCTCCTAGGAATAACTCATCAGTGTGCACCAGCTCCAAGCCAAATTGTTCCGCTTGAGTTGATAAGATCCATGAAGGTGTTTTATTTAGATACATTATCATTTTTCCATGCTTGCCTGCCTGACCCAATTCAAATTTGATCCCCAACTGCTGAGAGTCAAAAATAGAAGTGTCCTTTGGTCCTTTCCAATCGCCTGCAATGCGTAGTTGCCCCAAGTAAAGCGCTTATTATGATTGCGTTTCGATTTTGTTGATATGCCGGATCGCAGATGATAGCCCACTGGAAGGACAGGCGAATGGGTATCGATCAGTGCTGAGTGCAGAGTGTGTGTGGTCATGGTGCAGACTGAAGGGGCATCTGCAACTGAAACTGCGAAGGTAATAGTCTTTTGGCCCCTCGAATCCCCGAGCTTCGAGCATCCAGCTCAAAATCGCTGCATGGGGTCGCATTATTTTGTCCGCCACTATTCCACTTTTAACTGCCAGCCAGTCTTGTCCGCCCTATTTGCAGTTTGCCTTTTGTCTCTGTGGCCCTCGGAATTTCGTAAGCGGATTTTTATATTTTTGTACCATTTGAACTTTTAATGTGCGTGCTGTGCCCGCTGTCCAGTTTTCCGCCCTCCAACCTTCGCACTCCGCCATCGCCTTCCAATTTATACTTTCCCAGCTTTTCCGCTTTCCATTGCGCGATTTTTCCCTTGGCCACTGGGTGCCGTGGCATTAAAGTTTAAATGGCGAAACGTTTCAATCAGCAGGAATCCACACAGCACTTAAGATACGGATGCAGATACAGATGCAGTTATAGATGCAGATACAGTTGTACAGGTGCTATAAACAGGTTTACACGACTCTTTAAGGGATATTTGCAAGGAAATTAAATTGTAATACTTGGACGAAATTAGCACAATGAATATTCGAATTGTGTATATAAAAATTATTAATTATTATAGCTATGAAATAATATTTTATTCGATTTTTGGTAGGTGCCTGGGATCAAGAATACAGGAAATGGCAAACACCTAATATACAAATAAATTATTTATTTTAAATTAATCGACGGCACAACATTTTATGCACAATTAGTTCCGCAATATTCGTGAGTTTATTAATTACACGCTTTTCGCCTACAAATATTTAAATGTTTGCGGTGGCCTTGCATTGTTTTATTTTATTTATTTCCTTTGTTTGTTAATTGAGCATTGAACTGTATTTAATACAACGAACTGTATGACTTGTTTACTGATTATTATATTTAGGCGCCATATTGTGGTTCCATTTGATGCTGTATTTTTCTTTCTAGCCATATTTGTTAATTTTCTTTCTTTCTTTTTTGTTTTGTGGTGCCTTTTCACCTCTGTTACGACCTTCTGCTTACCCCACACGGTTTTAATTGCCGAGCTGCATTTTTGTTGTTTGGCGTTGGTGGTTTCTTTTTTTTTCTATTCCGCCATTTCGCAAATTGAAATGCGCACAAAATTTAAATTGCTGTTGCATGCTTTTAGGCGCCCAGGATGAGGAGCAAATGGCGGTGAGAAGGACGATGGCAATGGGAATGGGAAGAGGAGGAGGAGGAGTATAAGGGGCAGAGGGAGAGCCACGCTGATGGCAACGGTAAAAGCCAACGTTAACGTCATCGTTAGCGGCATTTTCCAGGCGCTTGAGCACGCCAACACACACACACACACACACACACACAAGCACACTCACACACACACACCTACCAACCGGAAGTGGAAGCGCGAGCGAGAGGCAAAATGGCAGCCTCATTTGCAGCTAGGCAAATATCGCGTATACGTCATGTTGCCGGCGCAACAATTACCGTTAGCGGCTTGTACAATTTATGTTGCATACTTGTAGGCGACACAAACGATTCCCAATGCATTTCTCATCAGCCCGGCTTACTGATACCTCCTCCTCTCCTCTCCTCTTCTCAGCCAATTTAACTTGGCTAATTTGCATGTATATATAAATTCATATATATATGTATACTTCGTCTAGACGCAGCTGAACGTTGCCACTAAGTGCCACGCCCGCTGCCCACGCCCCCGTCCCATGCCCATGCATTTCAATTGCATCGCTTTACTGCCCACATAAAAAACTATACTGCATATTAAAATAAAGCTGTCGCCCAAAGAAACTTCACGCAAAAGCGTGGCGAGGAGTAAAAAGTAAAGCAGGAGGGGAAAGGGGGTTGCGAAAAATAACATATATCCAAGTTGGTCGCCTTGGCCCGGGCCTCATTAAATTAGCATTGATAATTATTTTAAATTACTTCATTTAGTTGTGAAAAATGTTTGCGCTTTGTTGCCTCTGTTCCCCAAAGCGATTTGTTGCTGTCCCAACAGCCCCGCTTTTTGCCCATTTAGTTTTGTCAGATGTGCCAGACAAAAGCAGGGTATGCGGGTTATGCAGGATAAATGGCATATAAATCCACGCAGTGGTACCTACTGTCGCAGATTTGCTAGGTAACTATAATATATTAAGATGGATTTCTTATAAAGAAATAATAGATTAAATACCTTTAGTATTTTTAGGGTATTATTTAACTAATTTTTAAATTCTAATATATGTATGAAATGTCATTCAAACCATTATACAGATTTCGAAACTTGATTAGCCGGTATTAGAAATATTATATGTATTAATACTTTATAATCTTTTGGAAATAATACCAATACTCTAAGAGGTATCCCATAGTCGGCGACTTTAACGTGTTAAGTGCCCGTGTTCGTTCGTTGCTGTTGTTGTCGTTTCTTTATAATCCGCTCATGTAACTGAAATTAATTTGATTGCTGATGTTGTCTCAGCTGCTTCATTAATCAAAAGGGACGAACGGCGCCTGTGTGGAGACCTAGCACTTCTGCCGCCTCATGAATAATTAAATATGGAGCATAGTTATCCCTGTTTTTTGGGCGCCGAATGGATGCGAGCCTCGCCCCGAAAACTTATCCATCAAATGACATTTGCGTTGATGCGGGTTTACGCCACTTGCCTCCATTAACCCCCATGCGAAGGGTAGCCCACAGCCATGCCCCCATCTGGCGACCCCACCTCGCTGTCATTTGTTTGGGTTTCGGCCCGGCCCGGTGTGCATCCACTTGTTACGGTTCAGTTTTTGACATTCGTCAAAAATTGTGTCACAATTTCAGCGAACTTTTCGCCGGTCAACGTCACTCTGTGCAGCATTTTCCGGAATTTTCCTGATGCCGGCGGCGCCACAAGTTTCACCTGTACACTCGTCCCCCCGTTTCACGCCCATGGCAATGGAAATGAAAATGGACAGGCCCCCAACACAAAGGTGGTCAGCAATTTTAGTTGCAACAACTTTTGCTCTACTTTCCAAATGGATCACTGCGCCGTTTTGCGGCATGGGAACTGCAGCATGTGTTGCAAAAATCGTTCTAATGACGTTGCCTCCTATTACAAGAGCTTAAGAATTTCCACAATTTTCCAATTTTGTATTTCACCAATTGCAAACTGATAAGTGTTACAGCAAAAATAATAGTCCAACCAACCAATTTTATGTATTTATTTTAACTATTTGATTGGAGTTTTTAAATTTTCTTCTACGGTAGAACTTCTAATCTGTTGAAAATGGTTTCTAATGCGTTTTGGCTCTTTATTGAATTTTGGTTGGAAACTAAATTCTCGAGCTTGATTCTCGCTTTGATTCAATTTGAGTGCGGCAATTGAATCAGGTCAATTCAAATCAGGATCTCCTGAGCAGAGTTCGAAAATCAGGACGATAGGGCATTCAGCGTGTTTATATGTCCAATGGATTGGATTTCCTTCACGCATTCTGAAAAAAAAGGAAAAATGTAACACATTGTTTCTTCAAATGCAAAATGCTTTATTCCTTTTTCGAATGTGTGTTCTAACATTTTTTTTTTTTTCTCTGACCGTTTTTTTGGCAGTGTGTATGTTATCACCGCTGTCACCATTTTTTGTTTGTCTTCGTTTTTTGCCTTTTTTTCGGCGTTTTGTTTGTTTGGCTAAACCATTTTTTGTTCAGAGGGGGGGTGAAAACGGTATAAAACCTGCATAATATTTGGTTAAAGGTTCCGGGCCTCCAGTTTCGGTGGCACTGTATTTTTGCTTGCTTCTTTTTTTTTGGTTTTGTGTGCCAGCATCGTGCCTATTTTTCAGATTTTTTCTCCTTTGTGGCGTTGTAATTTCTGACTTGGAAATGAGTTTGGTGCGGTCAGCCGCTTGGAAGCGAAGCCCTGGGATGAAAACATGGACAAGGAATTCGTTTTATGAATTTGTTAACTACAAAATGAAAATCAAGCCATGAAAATGCCCGAGACGACAAAACAATTCCATCTCATTTGCCCCGAATATTTGGTTATTTGCCTGCGTGAAGTGTGAAAATCTAAGGGTGCCCCTCGAAGGGAAATGTGGCTTGAGTTTTCCTCGCCAAAATGGCAGATTGGCTAGGACTCAAATGTACCGTAAGCCAAGTGAAACCCGGAAAAGTTCATTCGGATTTCGGGGGGCTTCTTCATGAATTTCATGAGTTGCCCAAATGTCCGCATCTGTGTCCAGAGCATTTGGCACTGATTATGCAACTATCCCGGAGGTAACATCATCCACATAAGTACTCCATTCCATTCACATCCATGGCATGGTATATACAGACATACATACACTCCATATATACTGGCAATCTGTATAATTGATGCTGCCTTAGGTGAACATGGAGCTAAAGTGTCCTTGGGCACACCTTAGGATTGAGTGAAGTCAGAATAAGCAATTCGAGTGGATGAAATGATACGGAAGGACATGAGAAGGCAATTTCAAATAAAGAAGCTTCGTTTATCTGCATTTATCCATTCGAATTCAGCATGTGAATCTCTAAATTCTTCTAATATGAAATTATTTAAACAAATTAAAGGAATACTCGTAGTGGTACTTATTTTAGTTTATGCCCGCCTTCGAACAATTTAATTATCCAAAAGCAAAAGGTCTCAAAACATCAAAGAAAAAGCCATCCTCCTTAGTTTCCATGAACATTTCCATGGGCCAACGCAAAAAAAGGGGTGTTAAAACATCTCTTCGTATATTTCGATGTTTCCTATTAGATGTCATTTTCGATTTATTTGCCAAACACTAAACTTTGTCCAGTACTTTTAATAAAAAGTCAAGTCGAAGAGCTCTCTCCCGTATTTTCTGTTTTGGCCCCAAATGTTTGACAGCATCGAAGCGCCATTAAAGTCAATTCCTGAGTCGTCTGGGTGGGCGGAGTGGTCAGAAGTGGCTGCTTTTTGCCAGGACTTTTCACCCGCAGACGCCCAAAGTCACCGAGAGTTGCGAAAAGGATATCTCGATGTGTGGGAGAAGATTGAAAATGGATTTGGAGGAGATGACTGGCGCTGGGAATCCCCAAACGATTGCGACACATTTCATTAAATTTCGGCAAAAGCCAAGGGCTTTTCTCTGAATCGAGTTGCTTTCGTCCTTGTTTTTATTATACCCACCAAGTCCTCGGCAGATTATGAATTGGCGATTATGTTAATGAATCATCCAGCATATAGAAGCCGCATTCTTATGTGCATAAATAATATAATATATGTGATATATTTAGCATAGTCCCCTGGCTACCTAATGTTTTATATTAGCAGTGAAGATAAAAAAACACACACTTTCTTGGCTTGTTTTTAATTAAATATTTTTAGCCAGCTTTCTTTTTACTCTTTATTTACTTTTTTTAGCCTTGCGCATTTCCAGATCTTCAAAGGGGAAACAACCAAAGCCGAAACCAAAGCTCTAAGTATGAAAATAAATAAGTTCGTCTACAGTTTTTCCCACTTGTTTTTTTTTTTATCAGCTTGTTTTCTGGGCGGCGTTGGTCAAGAGATAGCCCCCGATTTATGGTGGAGGTGGGGGGCTTGGTTTTCCCGCCACTGAAGGGTGAATGGCAGTTGCTGGATGGAGCCAAATTGTGGTCGCAGCTCTTTGAACCAAGCTCCGCTTTCATAACGAACAAGGAGCGGAATGAAAATATGCCACGAAAAGTATGCACAAGTTTGTGCCAATCCTCCCTAAAAAAAAAAATCCCAGCCAAGCTTGGTGGTATAGGCAAAGAAAGAAAAATAAAAGAACAAAAACAAATAATAAAAAGTGCATCAAAATAAATCGAGTCCAAGTTTTTTTTTTTTGAGAATGGACGAGTGAGGGAATGAGGGGAGGGGAGGGGGGCAGCTTTAGTGAAGAGGAACGCGGGATGTATTATTTTTAGCGCGTTTCCCTGGCTTTTTTGAATTTTCTTCCCGTTTTTTTCTTTTTTTGTGGCAACTTGAGTTGCAAACAAATTGCTTGAAAGTATGCAACAAAAATTTCAATTGTGTGAGAGCTGAGCGGCAAATGAAATTGCCCGAAGCGGTCATGTGTGTGTGTGTGTGTATTCAGCTCGCTTTGTCTGAGTGTGGGTGTGTTTGGGTGCGCCTGTATGTGTGTACTTAGCTTCTTCATGCGTATCCTTTTACGTATATGTGTGTGTGAGTTCGTTCGCCATTTACCTGCTGGCAGTTCATGCGGTTTTTTAGCCTCACACAGTGGAAAATAGTAGCAAATCAGCTCAGTAGTTGTGCATTTCGCGCAGTTTTTATTATTCATAATAAAAATAAAATAATAAATTTTATCGCATTGTTGCCATCGAAAAAGAAAAACAACAACTGAAAATGGACATTCAGCAATATAAATGAGTTTACCTGTTACACAATAAAGGATGCAACATGCATCGATAAAATTGAACAGCGAACATGCAAAATGCGGAATTTGAACAATGCATATTAAAATCCAGGGAAATAACAATCAATTTTTTGCAAGTAGCTAACAAATGAAGTCAACAAGTTTGCAAATCAAGAAAATGGTATGAAACACGAATGCTTGCCACATTTTCGCACAGTGTAAATAGTTCTCTCTGAATTGGATATTATTTTTGTTGTTGGCCCGTCTCGGCCCTAATCGGATCAGCAAGTTAATTTACATGCAATTCAATCAGTGGCGCATTGTCCTGCCCTACTAAGTATGCAACAAAAGTTCCCACCGCCACATGCATGACTGTGTGTGTGTGTTTGTGTGTGTGCGTGTCATCAGTATTTTTGGCAAATGCCATCAATTCTCGGTGAGTGAGTGAACGAATGACAGCTGGAAGATGGGACACACTATACATGGCTACAGAGCCAGAAACTGAAGTGCCGAGGTTGACGATGGCGATGGCGATGGCGATGGAGACTGATGATGGGACTGAGACAGATGCCTAATCCCCGGTACAGGTAACCCGAAACTTGCTCCTTTGTCTCCCTGTGCCCCTCGGTTGGCTGTCAGTCGAGCTGCCATCAATAATCACGTACAGTGAAGCTCTGCATACAGAAATTATGAAAACTTGCTCTCTAGGAAACCTTCACCTATTAAAAACCCAAAAAAATAGTGGTCTATTTTAGTTTTATAAATGTTTAAACTGTGCTGATATTTTGGATAACCCATCTGGCGCAAAACTTTTAAGACTTTTGATTTAATTGAATCAAAAATCACTGCACTGCCTTTAAAAGTGATATGTAAATACTGGAAATTCGTGTTACTGCATCCGCATCGTGTTACTGTGGCAACTGAAGTTGGAAAATACCTCTTTTGGGCCGCGTCTTCGTTTCCTTTCTACGGATTACGGATGGCGTGCCTCGCCCGGATTCGCTTTGATTATATTGTACATTTCCGTCTCTATCTTTTGGCTCATCTCATCTCGGCCAACTTTCCACTCAAACATGTTCATTTGGCAGTCATTCATCATTCAGCTGCTTTTGTGCTCCTTTTGGGGCGAAAAGGCATCGAACAAAGGAAACGGCGGCATATATAAAATACGGCGAATATATATTACAACTAACCAACAAACGCACGCAGTTCATAAAAAATTAATTAAAAACGAGTCAAGTCGACGTGGTGCAAATATATGTATATGTATACATATATAAATATAAACAGAAAAGGAATTAAGTGAGTATCGATTATTTATTGCATTCGCAACTGCTCGCTATTAATTACAACAGACACTTGACAATTGCGCATTGGAATTTTTCGCAGTGCGATGATGGCACATAAATGCGATATGGCATATTAGTTATTAAAATTTAGATAGATAATAACGAATATATACATACCCTAGTCGGATCTAAATTTGTGCCTGCTGTGCGCAACGAAATGACAACATTTTAGGGCATTTCGCATTCGACTTAATGCAACTTTCGCTGTCAAACCCATATCTGCAAATGCTAAATGACACTTTTGGCAATTTTCCAGCCGCATTTATATTTGCGTAATTTCATTTACAAGCACAAAAACACTCATATACACATAAATTAATTTATGTGAAATTCGCATTAAAGCGTAGACAACTGACACCTTTTATATTTAATACGAAGCTTGAAAAGGTTAATTCATCTGTGAAATTGAAGTAGAAATTAATAAATTCCGTATTTAACAACTAACTAACACCTACAAAGGTGGTGCGCATTTTTCCAATTTAAGGCTCATCGCCACACCATTTTTGTATAATTTGTTGTAATACAATTAAGCCAGGCTGATGGGATTAGCCCGTGTAATCCTGGAGCAGAGAAAGTGAATGGCGAAAAAAGGACACGGGAATGCAGAAGCCAACAGGGGTAACGAAATGCCGGCGAAATCTCTCGCCAATCCACGTGTCACAAGCCAAACGGCGACAGGACGATGACATGACCACTGACCCACCTGGCCAGTGAATCGTCCATGCCCCCAGCTCCCGATCCCCAAGGATACGCGCGGGCATGGGTATGGGAATAGGAATGAAAATGGAAATGGGAATGGGCAAGGACATGGACGGTTGGTTTGTGTTTGGGAGCAGGACGGTTGGTCGTGCCTACATTGAAATTGACGGTTTAGCCGGGGCTTTCAAATGGCGCTGACTACTTTTCGAGCCAAAACGGGACGAAACGAATCGAATCGCAACGGGAATCGTTGCTCCCGGCAGCGGTTAGATTGCTCTTTTATCGACGCTGCAGCCGCTTTTCGACCAGCTTAATACGAGCTCCGCATGGCTGACCATGTCGTCCTGGACCGAGCAAAAGGGTTCCGGCCACAAGCGAAACAGCCAACACACATATCCAATTTCGAACGAGGCCCACTTTATTTCAGCCATGCAAGGGACATTTAAGTGGTAATCCAATTGGAAAATGGAAAATTACTTACTTCAATATTTATCAGAAATTCATAATAAATACATTCGATTACATGCATGTGTATTAACTAATAACTTCACTAAATTATTAAATGAAATCAATATATTTTTATATTCACAGAGGTCAAATTTAAATATCTTTTTAAGTATCTAAGAATGTTGCATGTTTTAAACTAACTTTAGTGAATATTGAATGCTGGTTTTCAATGTAAATCACGGTACACAACAGGTAAATGCAATAACAATTAACTGGTTCCCCTCCCAAAATCCCCAGTACGTGCCTTGCTGTTTGGAAAAGATCCTACCTGTGCGTATGGGTACACATACTTTTTGCAAACCAGCTGTATCTTCATCCCTTCAGCTGGCTAATCTTGACGAGAGCACGAGCATACGGTGATGTTTTTTTTTTAGCCCAAAAACATCCGCCCCTATACGAGTATATAATTTTTCTACTTCAACGCTGAGACAGTCGACATCGTGTGGGTTTTTGCCAACGCCTTCAACCTTTAACATTCAGCTGGAGCGGAATCTGGTCGGGATTCTGTTGGTGTCCTTGGAAGCAGCCACCCACCGGGCACATAGCCCACATGGCCAACCCGCATCCATTACGCACTTTTATATTCACATTCGCGTAATTATGCAATGCAACAGATAAATAAAGAACAAAAAGCTACGGGTGTAGGTGTTTTTTTTTATAACACGGTGCAAGTAATAACAGTGCAAATATGTAATTACTAAAAAATTTTATATAGTATTTGGCCGTGTACAGCCGCAGCTCTGATGGCAAAACTGCAAAATCCGTTTTCTATATTTTCAGCATAATGAGGCCCCACAAAGGGCACAAATGAAGGGGCAGGAGGATCGGTGGAGCGGGGGAGCAGGAGCTGGAGCGGATTGCGGGCTGGAGCGTTTTGCTGATGACTCTGTGGGCAAATAATTAGATATGCCGCTGGGCTAACCAGACTGTGAATAGAATGCCAAGCACACAAACCGGGCAAAACACACATTCTACACCTGCAACAGTGGGACAAACGCTAAATAATATAGTATTATCAAAATATTACAAAATTCTAAAAGATTTTCCTATAAACACAATTGTAGATATTCCACATGGAGTTGCTCTAATATTAAGCACATGGAAATTGCAAAGGCAAGTTCATGTTGGACGTTTTTCATCTTGATTAAGCGCAAACTAAAACCCAACCAGCGGTGATTTTCATTTCCCAACGGAATCTGGCTCAGCGCGATTTTTCCGGCGATTTGGAGCCCATTTTCCATGGTATCCCATGGTATCCCGCCATGGTAACATACGTGGAGATGCCGCAAACCGCCTACATTTTACTGTGCAGCCGATGGCAGCTCCTCTTCCCATGCTCCTCCATGCTCCTCCAGCTCCTCCTCATCGGTCCGTGTTAGTCCTCCTCCGGCATCCTGACCTGTGCTATTCTGGTCTGGCCTGCTCGGATCTGGTTTGGTCGGTCCGACTTTCAGTCTGAGTTCGAGTTTGGCTCTGGTTTGCATCTGCACGGACAACAATTTGTATCGAATGTTGAGGGAAATGATTAATTTTCCATCAAATTTGTTGCCTCCACAAAAGTAACAGTGATTTACTTGCAATAATTAATTAATTAATACAATTAATCGCAGTTTTGTTTTTTAAGAACGCATCCCATTGTTTGCAGTGCAGACTGCGATCTAATGGTGGAACTGATGTGGTGTGGCTAAGCTGGCAGCCAAGTGGATGCATGTGTGCTCCTCCTAGTTCGCCTAGTCCTCCTGGTCCTTGTCCATGTCCTCCTCCGCAAAACCTCATCCTCGTTCCCATCCTTCAAGCTCTTCAGCTGCAACCGCCGGCTGTCTTTTATTTTAAGCAGCCAACGCGGAAAAATACCTGAAACAAAAACAAAAGTAAAAGCAAAAAGAATGGCTGGGGAGTGGAAACACACACAAAACCTGGCCATGGTGGGAAAACCTCAAACGGGAAAATCTCCGCTTGTGTGTCGACGTCATCGCCAAAAAAAAAAAAATAGAGAAAAAGAAAAGAAAACGAGGGTATGGACAAAAACGGTTTTACCTATGCAATTTGAATAATTTAATGGATTTTTATGAGCAGTAAACTGCGCACAGGATGGATGCACTCACTCAGTCCCGGAGTGTCTCGTCTCACATTCTCCGACAGCCACGACTTGAGACATTTGGCCCAGGAGCAGCCAATTCCGGGGAAGGGACAACGAAAAATGTCCTGCCAGTGACGTAAAAATCGCCGTAAATTCGCGTCGACCGGAATAAGGATGAGCATGAGTTTGGGGGGAATCGCATCGTCACTTGGCCAAAGAAATGCACTTTGCTTATGTCAAGCGAACTGAGTTGTTTTTTCAAAATAGCCAAGACTATAATGTAGTTTATAAATAAATTAAATTCCTTGAATTTTTATATTAAAAAAACTCCAGCAAAAGCATTCAAATCTGAATATTAACTCCTATAAAGCTGAAAAGAAACAACAAAATTTAATAAAAGCTGAGAATCTAAATAAAGTTGTGAATTCTTGGAGACTTTGAATATCCATATTAACCATATGCTGCTCACACTAACCTTAAATTCAAGATGTGATCAACTTTTTGCCCAGTGTAGTGGTGCGTTCGCTTCAGCTCAAGGGATCGGGTTCTGTGGGCTTATTCAATTTCGCAATCGCCGCCTCTGGAGTCGAGCCACCTCCTAACCACCCCCTCCAATGAGGGGCATTCCCCCTTTAGCCCCTTCAGCCCCTTCACCCCCTTCAGCCACCTAGAGCCCGGTTGTGCCTCCGGCCATGTCCTGGCCTGTCTTCCCAATTGACTGCCGCGCCACTTCCGTTTCGTTGACGATGGCGATGCGATGGCGATGGCGTTGGTAGCACCAAAACCAGTCAAGCGTTCGCTTGCTGGATGCACAGCAGCAACAGCAGCAACATCAGCAGCAGCAGCAACAGCAGCAGCAACAGCAGCAGCAACAGCAGCAGCAACAGCAACAAAACTGTTGTCGTTGTCGACGTTGTGCAGCAAATGCAATAAATTTTCAAGTCATTTCAACTTCCGGTGTGTGGCCCCGATTACAGTTTAGTAGCTGTAAATATAAAGCGATATATACTAACCCCTGCACCGAGAGAAAAACTTGACAGTGCTGAACTAAAGCTATGAATTAAGTATACAAGAAGATACAAGAAGATATATATGCATATAACTTTATGTATGTATCTCAAATGCACTCATATCCAAATATATAATTATCGCACGTATTTATTCTCAGTGCACAGATGCTAGACAGATCTGCCCACGCCCCTCATCAGTTTTCCGTTGCCAGTGGCAACTTTGTAGCCGTCTGGCACTTTAAAGCCAGAAGACTGCGACTTGTTTTCATTTTAATGTCTGTTTTTAATCTTCTTGCTTAGCTTTTATTTATTTTTTTTTTTTTTGTGCCTTGCCGCCAATGCTGGCAGAAAAGCCTAAAGTAATTACTGTTCGATTTTCCCGGCGGTGGTTGTTTGGAAAATTCACGGCCGGGGGGAAATGTGGTGGGGGTGGTTGGGAAAATTATGGGAGACAACCGCCAGCTGACATTTGCAAAGTTTTGCTCGCTATTTGCCTTGTCATTGTCATTGGGCTGCTGTTGTTTACCCATTATTATGTACAAATGTGTGTATGTGGGCGTCTTTTGTTGTGCCACACACACACACACACCCACACATGCCTGTCTCTCTTTCTAGCCCGCTGTATCTGTCTCTGTCTCATCCTGTAACTGTCACATTGCTGGCACTTCATCATCATCAACAACAGCAGCAGTCAACGCTTCTCTCGCCTGCTTTCTCCCACTTTCGCTGCTCCCTCTCCGTGCTTTCTCCCTTCGCAAGACGACTTTCTCACAGCTGGTGATTAGCGACGGGCGGCGACAAAGGGGGTGGCCAAGGAAACCCCACGATAACGACGTCACTGGGGGCGATGGCAAATGATTGCCACTTGAGGTGTAAACGAGCGCATTTTACAGCGTCTTTGAGATGTTCAAAAAAACATCAAGTAAAGATGTACATATGTATGTGGAAAAGTGTGCACAAAACACCGAGGGGAAATATGGAAGGTGGGAAAAGGAATGGTATGGGAAGAAAAGGGAAGGCGGAAGAAGTCTAGCTGAAATCACTGCCACGCCCCCATCTTGAATTCGTTATCGATGTAAGCATAAAGCTTAAGCTGCAAATCGACTGACATTAAGTATTATTATTCGCTGATATCATGTGCGGCATAAAGACCTCAAGCACTTTCGTAATAAACAAATATGCTCTGCTGATTTCGAACATATTCGGTACGGAGATAATGCAGATGCTGGCATAAAGTTCCAAAACAAATTACAAAATAAATCAAGATAATATTTTTAAGCTAAAATCAATATAATTAAGTGAACCTCTTTTATGAATTTATCAAGTATTTAAATCTGCATTGCCAAATTGCAATTCAATTGCTAAGAAAAATATCTGTTGATTTCTTTCTAAGTTATAAAAGAAGTCAAAACGTGCGCCTTTAAATATCATACAGCTCTGCCTAATTAGTTTCACATAATAGTATAACGAAAATAATTTCAATTTAATGGGTCAACCCAATAATAACAATTTTTTCAGTTCTTTTTACACGTAAACAACGTAAATTCGGTGCTTTTCGTAAAACTTCGTCTTTGGTGCTATTCGCCCATCTATAGAAATATACATATATATATTTATATATATATATATATATATATATATATACATAAAGCTTCGTATCTTAAGTTTTTTTGGGTGGGCGGGAAATCCTTTTAAGTGTTAAATCATGCCCAAAAATTCAAAACCTTTTCGGACCTTCTGAAAACGGTTGTTGACACCGCTGAGAAGTCTACAAAAGTGGAGACGTACCGGAAGCTCTGCTGATATTGCTAATTTAATTTTAGGGCATTTTTCAGTAAAATACAAGTACTATTTAAAGTAAACAAAAACATATGAATATAAATAAATACTATAATGTATATTATGTATAATGTATTATAATGTAAGAGCAACATAAGAGCAACGCTGTAGGTGAGTTATAATATGAATATCAATTTGCTTTCAATTTAGTTAAATAAAAATATATATATTATAATATGAATATCAAAGTGGTTTCAATTTAGTTAACTAAACAACCTTAGCAGATATTAACTGGCTCATAATAGAATGATAATATCGTTTGAGCCAATTAAAATTAAATATTTTAAGTAATTTACAAAGGTTTTAGGCACAGCTGCATTAGTGGAGATTCCAGCCAATTGGTTTGTAACCGCGCTATTTTTTCTATAAGCTGCCAATCGACATTTACCCACCTCTAGGGTATCGCAACATAAACAAAATAAATATTTTCATTGAAGAAGCTATCATTTCTCAGCAATTTGTTGTTTAGCAAAAAAATTAGCCATTTGACATGTCTCTCTTTCCCGCCTACGGTGGTAGCCGGACCCCAGCAGCCAGCAGTGCGAAGAAGACTACGAAACCAGGTGAAGAGGAGCCGGCGACTGGCGGGAATTGGAAAAAAAACGAGAGTTACATCAAAAAACATGTGGATATAGCAACTAAGGAACCCGAATCGGACAGTTCCTCCAGCAGCAATGACTCCGAGGAGGAGGCGGACAAGCGCAAGCAAGACGAGGTTACCAAAACCAAGGAATTACCTCCGGGTAAGCCACTAGAATTCGATGCCACCGATGGGTTTTATGTGGACAAGTTGGGTAACAGCTCCTATAGACACATCACCACCCTGAAAAAACCCGCACGACCACGCTACAAAAGGCGGATAAAACGACTGTCGGATAGAGAATACAATCCCCATGGTTTCTCAAGGGCTAACTCCAAATTTTCCCGGAAGCGTAGTCGCTACGTCAGAGAGAAACTGGTCGATGAACCCGGCGAAGATGAGGTGTCCAGGCTGCAGGAGCAGCTCACACGCACCAAAGTGCTAGTCCAGCAGGATCCCGAGGTGCTGGACCATTGGCTGCAGCTGCACCGTCTGCTCAATCTCAACTTGGACAAGGCCAATCGGCTGGCAGTGGCGGAACAACAGCTATACAACCTGGAAACGGCCCTGGAGCACCATCCGTCCAATCAACAGATTCTGCGGCTCTACACGCACGTAGCCAATGCCACCTATCAGGCCAGCGAGGTAAGCAATGGGTTTATTTCCACAGGGTTTTGTGGAAAGGTCGTTTCTTTGCCAGCGCATATGTTCCAAATAAGTTTAGTTTTTATTTAATTAATTTCTATCATATTCACTGCAATGGTGTCGAAATTGATAGGCAACGAACATCTTTGGTATTTGGGAAAAAGGAATAACACATATTTATTTAATTTTTTAAAACGAATTTATGTAGAAAAGAACATTTTTTATCAATATACACAAAATTCATTTATTCAGGTCGCTCGGCGATTCGAGAAAATGCTGAAGAGAAACCCATTCCAGTACACACTGTGGAGCCATCTAATTATGGTCACCCAAAGCGACATGGCGTGTTGCAACGTGTCCGCTGTGCTCCGGATTTACGAGTACAGCATGCGTCGCATGCATGTGGGACACAACGATGAAATCACCCGAAGATTCCTCATAAAGGAGACAGATGTGATAATGCTAAAACTTTTTCACAATTGCTTACTATTTCTACGCCAATCGGGCCATACTAACTGGATGTTTGCTCTGATTCGTTTGTCTATGGAGTTGAATTTCCCGTACCTGACGTTCGAATGCCTAGGAGCACGTGCAGCAAGAGAACAACCATTGATTGGATTCGAGGAAGTGGTGCTGCGCTCGGGAATGCCGATGCCCGAAATCTGGGCGCGAGTGGAGCAGCTTAGGCAGGCATACTGCTTCCTGCCGTTGAAAGACAGGCGGGCTTCGTCGACTGATGTCTTCAAGGACAAGATGAACGACGAACGATACTTTGGCAGCGACAAACTTGTCCCATATGTACACGCACTCAAGTCGCTGAACAATCGGTTGCACCTGGTGCTCGTTGTTGTTCAACTAATGAAACTGCCCCTGATTCGCAGCGCTTGTTTGGCGGACAAATTGAATCCTTGCATTGAGGACTTCGGCGAGTCGGAGGCCATTGAAATGCTTTTCGCTGCCATGGTAGATAGGTACTCCTATGCAGTGGCCTCGTTGCAATATGAATTTGATGCAGCCATGATCAACTTGGCCAGAGAGATGTCCGTGACTCCCAGCTACATGCCGCACCTTGTGGGCCATAAACTGTATGCGGCTACCGTGAGTAAGATGCTACTCAAATGCGCCGAAATCTTTAAAGGCGATGAGCCCAAGCGACGATTGTTACTGATTCTGTATCTGCGATTCCAAAAACTCCTAATAATGCTGCACAAGTCTATGGGCAAGCTAACGAAAAAGTACTTTACAGCAAAACGCACACGGATCCGCAAACTGATAAATTTGACGGAGAATCGGAATGTTGTTGGTTTCTACACGGAGAAGGCCTTGTGCGAAATTGAGGCTAAGAATTACCGCCTGGCCTTTTCCATAATGGGGAGGATCGTCACAAAAAAATCAGAGGAATCCAGCCACATTAGTTGCGTGGACACAATGCATCTCTATTTAGTCTGTGCAGAATTGCATATACATAAAGGCCGCCAAGCTGAGGCCATCGGCATACTCGTTTCACTGTGTTTGGGAAAACATGTCCCAATAAACCAGACAACTGTCCACTCCAAGAAACAGGTTTTGGAAGGCCTGAGAAACGCAGAGGTAATGGTGCGAGCGGAACTAAATGCCCTCGATACACAGCCAGCTGAGATGACTTTGGAGGAGTACTTCCTGCCCAACAAATTGCTCATCCTCTTGCGCGCTATCTGTTTGATCGAAGTGCTGAATAATCGTCGTCGTAAGGAGGCTAGAAAGTGGCTCAATGACCTGCAGAATGACCAATTTGGTCCCGAGGCCGTCAAGGACAGCGAAAGAAAGCGTTTCATTAGGGAGCAGATCATGGAAATACAGATGCTACATCTGCGATTGTCCTTTTTAGTATTTGGCCAAGTTGAATTCTATACTGGATTCAAAATGATCAAGCTAGATGAACTGCTCGAGAAAGGACTCGAAGAGTTTCCACGAAATATGGTGTTTCTACAGCTGTGGTCCAGCCTAAAAACGATTATGTGGTACAGGCAGCGTAGCCGGCTCATACGCACCAAGGCCGGCGTCGCTTCACTGGTCCACTTGGTCGTTGCGGTTCACAATCGCTTTGGGATCGTAGATGACAACGATAAGTTTTCGAAAGAAGCCACGCGGAAGGCGGTGTGCAATCGTTTGATTAGCATGATCGAGACTTTTCTCCCGACCAATGTAGATCGTTTGGAGGTCGAGGAAGAGCAGTATCGCATACTGCGCAGGAACTCCATCTATTGGCGCTTGTACATGATGTGCCTATCCAAAACGAATGCCTCATTTAAGCGGAGCAAGGACGTCCTTGTAATGGCTATGGACGAGTGTCCCTGGGACAAGTCCCTGCTGATGGAAGGCGCCAGGGTTTTGCCAGTAGAACTAGCTTCGCTACAGGACCTGATGACCGAAAAGGAGATGCGCGTTTTCGCTATGCCCGAGGAAGTGGACGTCTTGCGGGGCCTTTGAGTCGCTTGTTATTCGTTTGTTTTTGAGGTTATTTGCCGTTCGGGCGACTCGATAAGTTTGCATCATAAATATATTTATTCCTCTAAACAATTTAGCTGAAGTTTGCTTCACTGGCGAAATTGCGATAAGCTGTTTGAAGTAATATGCATACATGCATATTTTTCTACATAAATCCTAAATCGCTTATCAGAATTGGCTCACAAAAAATTTCAGAATTAGCGATTTTGCTACTCGAAAATTCGCCGTTTGATTATGTTAAAAAAAATTCCAACACTTTATCGCCCGTTGCTGTGCAAGGAAACCAGAGTCGCATATCGAATGTCGGAGATTAGTCCAACTCCATCTTCTGGCCAATCCGTTCCTCTCCAAATCCAGAATATTCTTGTTTATTATCGCAAGATAACCGAAGAAAACAAAACAGCGCCGAAAGAAGCACTGTGCACCTGAGGTCGCAATTTTAGCACCTGGAGGCTGCGACACGAACTGAATACAACATAATTTCATATTGCTGATATGAAACATATATTGCAAAGAGTTTATTTTTATATTTGCTGAAATTAAACATATATTGCAAATAGTTTATGGTTCTGATAGCTTAAATTTATTAAATCATTTAGAAATGCAAAACAAATTTAAAGTTTTCTACCTTTAAAATTTTTTTTTTCTATGAGTAGTTTTAACAACCAACTTGTTAAATATTGCTACACTTAGATTTAATATGTAAAGCTGTCACATAGGTAGCAGTAAACTTGTTTAGTTCCAATTCATAAAATTTACAAAAAAAAAAAAAAACACATTAAGGATTTGTATTAAATGACATGAATGATATTGACGATTAAATGATTGTTTTATTTTGTATGCGATCTGTTTTGTGTGACCGCAAGTGTGGTGGCTAAGTTGCGTGAGCGCGAGCGAGAAGGCTGTGGCTAAGTGTCGGCTCGTCTCGAATGTTGCGTATGCGCCCTGTCTGACCAGCCACTTAAGACGCCTGTGCGTTACTGTTGCTCTTCGGAAAAGCGTGGAAATCGGGAGAGGAAAAGCTGTGATGGGTAGCAGAGGGGTAGTGGGGGTGAAAAGCTCCGCTCGCCGAAACGCATAGAAAGCTGTCTGAGCGCGAGCGTCCTGGCTGCTGTCCGCACGTCTGTCCGTCCGTTCGTCCGTCCGTCTGTTCGCCTGCTCGTCCGCCCATCCGACGTCTTTGGACCGGGCTTCATCGGTGGCAGTCGGTCGGCATCTGTCCAAGTCCCACGACGCGTTGTCGCTCCGCATCGGCCGTTGCTGCAGTGGAAGCGGCCCGTTTGGCCAAGTGGCGTCTCCGTAGTCCCCTAGTCTCATGGCGGCGGAGTCTCCTCTCGAGGTTTCCCAGGCACTCCAGTCCGTTTCCAGTTCCTAGGTTAGTGCTAGAGCTCGGAATATCTGGCCAGTATCAGGTCAATCCATATATAATAATATATACATATATTTATATATATATATATAAATCGCTATAACAGCCGAGTGTTTTTTGTTCCATTTCGTTTCGATAGCGAGTGTAATTTTTTTGAGAGTGCTCCCCCCGTTCTAAGTCGTGTGTGTGTGTTTCTCTTCCTGTTTGGGTGTGTGTGTGCTGCGATGTCTCTGTGTTGGTGTTGAGCAGAAGCAAGAAGAAGCAGCATTGTGTAAGACGCCAGCGTCAAGTTCATAGACTAAACACCAACACTCTTTTGCGACTCTACTCTAGCAAAGGGAAAAAGCTTTTCAGAGAGAAAACTCAGAAAATGAGAAAACGATAGAGACAGAGACACAGAGCGCAGAGAGTCAATGTGCACTGCTAGAAAATGAGGGAAAATCTATTTGCGAGCACGCAATTCGTGACAGCAACGTAGGCTAAAAGCTTTGCATACTTTTAAGCATCTTTACCAAACTCAAGATGTTATATAGGTTATCTATATACTATCAAGATAATATCTAAAATTCAAATAATACTATAATGATTACATATAATTGTAATCAAAATATTTGATAGCTTATAATTACACATTATTCTATTTGGAGATTGTTATGAACAGGAGATTCAAGTGATTGTGCTTATTATTTTTTCTTTCGTGCAGAACTCTAGCTTTCAGCAACGTTTTTTTTTCCGGTGTACTGGGTGAGCATGAACTCGCCGAGGGTTTCCCGGCCGGAAACCGTAGTCAAGGTCTCGCCAGCTTTGCAACGCAGGTTGTTGCTGCGCTCTCGCTCGCACCAGCTGCTGGTGGGTGTTCGGCCAACCGTCATCTCTGTCGCACCGCCGTCGTTGGCGAGCGAAGCTTTTATTGTATATTTCATCTTTCGCGCTCTTTTCCCTGCCATCTCTAATTCTTTGGGGCAGCGGCACCTAGAGCGGGAGCGGGAGAGGAGCGTGAGTGGAGCGTTAGCTTTCCGGGCAGCTGATTCGCGCTCGGCTCGGCTCTCCGCTGCCGCTGCCGCCGTCGCTGCTCCGCTCGTCGTCTGGCTGATTAGTTTAGTTTGTGATTTCAATATATGTAATTAATTTTTGTTTCTGTAGCGGTACGGACGGACGCGTCGCGACGTTCGCTTGGTCCGCTTGGTGTTCGTTCGGTTCGCTTGGAGCTTGGAGTTCGAATTCGGTTCGCCAGCCGTCGCTGTTTCGTATTTATTATTATTTTTTATTTTTTTTTATGAGCATATTCGTATTTCGCATTTGTATCTGAATGTTTCTTTGGCTCTGCGTACGTGTGTGAGCGATTGTGCGAGTTTCCTTCTCTTTCAACTTGCCTTTTTCGTGGTCGCCGCCGCTGCTAAAATGCAAAGAACACGCTCGAGCAACGTAAATGGCGCCGCGCTAACGAATGGAATTGGAATATCAAACAGTGCCCCCCAGATCCCCACATAAAAGTTGGAAAAAAAAATAATAAAAAACAAAACGAGGAATTAAAACCGAAATACAACAGGCAACAAACAAACTTCGTTTCGACAACCCCCCGCCTTTTTTTGTTTGCGTGTGTGTGTTTTGTGCCAGTGCTTGTGCTTTAGTGTTAAAAAAAAAAAGTTCGAAACAACAAACCAAAAACGCGCACGAGAGGAAATACTATCAAGAAGGTAGATTGCGGTGACCTTAAATCATATAGTAATTATAGGGCTATCTTCCAGTTTCACAGTTTCAACAACCAAACGTTGGTGTATGAAAAACTCCAATTATCCTATTATACGACTAGTATGTATATTCATAAGCTCAATGGGAGATTTCTTGCCAAAGCGAGGTTTTCGTACTTAAAAACCGCTGTTGGTGTGTTGTTGAACAAGCTTGAACAAGTATTTTTTTTGTGCTCTGCGTTGGTGCATTGGAGTGTAGATAGAGTTTCAACAACCGACCAACCACCGAGCGCGAAATTAATATTGTTGGAACGTTCGAGCTTAGCAGCTGATGGTGAACCGTTGTTGGTGTATTGTTGATTTCGCCGCATTAGATGCTGTTGATAGGGGTACTTTTGCGGTCCTGTTTCATTTCCGTTTTAGTTCACTGATTTCGATGTTTTCTTGAGCAGAGAGTTGGTTTTATATGGTGTAGCCTGCGAGTACGAGCATATGTGCTGATATCAGCGGCGCGTGCGCGCATTTTTGCGCGATCGAAACCCGAGAACGATTCAGTTTTTTGTTGACTTGGGAAAAGTTTCGATTTACGAAAAACATTCCCACTGTCTGTGTTTGTCATCCTCCGAAAATCTGCTTAGCCAACATTAACGTGTTTGCCCAGCCACAAACACATACAAATGCATACGAAAAAACTATCACATTCTCATCGACACAATCAATGAGGCAAGACAAATAAAATTAACATATTAATGAATTTCCAGTTTCTTTTTTCGACTTATTTAATTTTTAAAAAGAAAAGAAAAACAAAACAAGCGAGAAGAACTCGGAGTCTCTCTCGACTTCGGCATACCCAAAAAGCACGAAAGCGGGAAGTGTGAACATGGCCAAAATTCCAGATCTGCGCTTTAATGGGTGTGCGGAGATCAGCGGATTCCAATGAATATAGATGTTATATGGCGGAGCACTTTATGATGTGTTCTTAGCCTCCCTTGAACTTGTGGCCAGCATGGAAAGAGTGCGATGGAACTGAGCTTTGGATGATAATAGCAATAAAAGTAAATATAAATAGCGCAGCATAGCATCAGACATTTCTTGGCAGCAGTTTTTCAATGATTTACCAGTTCCGAGTTCCAATCAATAAAGGTGTTTTTTTTTTTTTTTGGTATTTTTATTTTTTTTTTTTTTTTTGCTATTCGGTTTGGTTTTTTCTTTCCAATTTTTGTTTTTTGTTCGGCTGCTTTGCTGCTGCTCTCAAGGTTTTCTGTTTGCTGTTGCCGATGGTGATGGTGATAATGATGATGTTTATGATTTTTGTGTGGATGTTTTTCATTTTTATTATTTTCTCTGTTACTTTTTGGCTTTTGTTTTGTTTTATGTTTGATAATTAATTTCTACGTCGCATGCTGATGTTGGCAATTCAAGTGAATTGAAAGAGGGGAAACTGTTAAAAATACAAGTGTACAAATCTCAAGGCAGTTTATAAATATTTTTTAAAAATCCATAGGCAGCTTCTAAATTATAGCCAAAGCATTAGTTATCTAAAAAAAAACCATATAATTTGGAATGTCTGTTTCATTTTTAAGGACAATAAAATATGCAGTCAATTTCCGTAGGATTTTTCTTTGTTTTATATTTTTTTCAAGTTCGTATATGTAAACATATTTATATTTTTTTTTCTAACTTGTTGTTCTTGTCGCCCTCATCAAATTTTTTGCTGACGTCGCGTCTAAGAGCGATCGCTTTGGCTGAGCGGCGAGCGATGAGCGTTGAGCGGGCCAAGCGGTATAGAGAGTCAAAAGCTCGTCGCTAAAATGTGGATAGGGGGGCCTGGGAGGGGGGGGGGGGGGGGGGTGCAGAGGGGCCAGGCGGTATTTTGTGGAGGGGCCAAGACGCTCGAAAGCTGCGGGAAAAGGAAAGCCGAACCTGTACTGAAAGCGGACCTAAGCAGCGGCAATTGATAACCTAACCTAGACAATAAAAACGACCGCCAACCGCTGGCGACCTCAAGAAATGACATCCACTACTTGAATAAGTTGCCATTTTAAGTTAAATATTTAATTTTCAATTAAATGTGTCAGATTCTGTGGCAGTCAAGCATAATTCAAGGCATAGAAAGTTAGCCGAGAGAAATGGAATGCCAAAATGCTCTGCAAATTTGAATGTGCGAGCTAATGGTACTACTTTTTTTTCGCCACAATTTGTACAATCGGAAAAACTACATAGTATGGGGAAATATTTGAAAAATGCTCGCGTATATTTCGAATTTCTTTCGAATAAAACACAATGTAAGCTATCATAAATTAAGGGCAATCAAATCGAGCCGCAAAGAATGTGGACTGCCAAAACACAAGTTTATCGATAAATCGAATCTTAATTGGAGGCGAATCTTGCATGCCTGATTGGATCGCATATAGCCGAGATAGCTTGACGCCATCTTAGGCAGCTATGCTAATTAAATCGATTTGACTTAGATTAGCCACGCCAGCAGCGGTTCACATGGCGTATGTGCAATAAACGCGGCTCAACATAACGCATACGCCGTGTGGCCAGGCAAATTATCCAGCAATTTCATGTATCTCACCTCCTTAATAGTTTGCCTACCTCAAAGTGTCTGTAGGTCAAACTAGTTCTATTTCTTCAGCAGATTAGCAATACAAATATACTAATCAGCTTGAAAGCTCTAGTTACTATAAATTCTTTTTTTCCCCCCTCCATTTCAACTCGTCTTATTGGCCCCGTGATTTTGTAACTGTATTAACTGATATGATTGTCGATCATCTCTGTGCGCCAATAGCTATAGTTTCTCCCATATTACCAATGTTATGGAATGTTATGCAAAGTGCACTCGCAAATCTTTGTAGAACGTGCTTGAACGGCCACGTTCTTCCCGCCCTCTCTGGCTCTTTCTTCCCGCCCAGCTTGTTCTCCGCAATAGCTCTTTTCTTCTCCGCTCGCTCTCGTTCTTTAGCTGCTACCTTGCTCCCTTGCTCCCATTCTCCCCCCATCGAGTGTTCAGCTATTTTTGGTTTTTGCGACAACTTTTTGCCAGCCACCACCTGATGTCGACGTCAGCTTTGGGCCAGGTCGAAACAGCAGCGTCTCGCTTGCTTGATTGTTGCTGTATAAAGCGGCTTTTGTAATTAGCCCTGCGAGGACTTTTTTTTACATATTTTCAATTCAAATTTGCACGTTGAATCAATACTAAGATGCTAGCTAAAAAACTTAGTATCAATTTCTATATATTTATTATATTTAAAAATTTCCGCTTGAAGAGTAAAAACGCTTTAAATAGTAAGTTACCACTTCCTGCCATCAACTTTCCACAAAAATATGTGTCTGTGGTTCCTAAGCAAATTGGCAAAGACGTTTTATATTTTGTGCAACCGCATAGCTTAGAAGAGGTGTCAAGTTCAAGGAAATGTATAAACCGACACCATCTGTGTAACATCAAAGGGGCTGCCAAGGCATATCGCCTATAAGTCAACCACCCCAACCACAATTCCAAACCAATCCCCGCCCCACTCCAAAGAAAACCCGTTCGGCACTGGCAAAATGATCCACTCTAATGATCTATTAGCAGGCATTTTTGCTATTTTTTTTTTTTTGCTCTATTTATAAATGATTTCCATACAATGGCGCGCAGCGAGACGTATACGTAATATTGCGTATACGCCCCGCGGTTCAAACCCAATCTAAAGCGCTCCATTCGATGTAACTTTAACTATTGCAAATGTAAACAAACCGAAAGTGTGGAAGGGGGATTGAGGTATTGGGGTTCTGGGAAGGGGGGGATACGTCAAAGCAAATTATATAATTTATTTATTTTGTTACCGCTGAGCGAATACTCTCTTCACTCGGTGTGTCGTTTGCTTTGGGTTCTCTCGCGCTTCTCCTCCGATTATCCCCTGCAAATCCCCTGTAGTCGCAAAGTTCGTTGTCGTTGTCTGGCAAATAGCTTTTCGCCTTTTTCTCGCCCATTTCTGACGTTCTCATTCTTCTTTGCTTATTTTTCTGCTTTATTTTGACGGAGCACTTGAATTTATTTTTGTTTTATTCTTTCTCATCTACGTCGCCCCGCCGTAATACAAACACAAAAATGGGCAAGTGCAAAAAATAAAAAATATAACAAAAAAATAAAAATTATAAAAGGCGTTGAGCGTTGCTTTGTGCTGTTTTTGTACCCCTCTTTCTGCAATTACGACCCGCTGGCGGGTGATTGACCCAGGCCCCAAAACTCGGACCCCAGTTCCAGAACCATACAGACCAGATACAGATACAGATACAGATACAGCTACAGCTACAGCTATAGCTACAGATACAGATACTGCTCCAGGACCGGAGCCACTGCAGCTTTACGATGGTTGGTTGGGTGGTTCGAGGTGCTGTGCTTTTTGGGGTGGTGCGTGTGTCAACCACACAGCACAAACAAAAAGCCCAGGAAAAAAAAATGTTTGCAAAGATTTTCTGCGTGCCTGCGATGTCCCTGAAAAGCGAGTGGAGCTTACATTAGGAAAAACTAGAAAGCGAAAGGCATTGAAAAGGGTTTACATGTGTACACAAAGCGGATTTAGGGGATCTTTTCCAACACTTATTCTTAAAATGGGATGTATCAAAAAAAAAAAAAAAAAAAAATATGGATAATTGATGTAAAGGAAACATTTTTGGACTATATTGTTTTAGCAAATATTTCCTATTACTTTGCACCGAATCTTGAAAATCCAGTACCTCCTGTGTTCACTGTAGCAAACCCACACGCACGCACACTCCCACACACACATATACGCAGTGGGAACCTCTATCTACTTGTGTGTGTGTGCACACGCCCAACTACGTACAACGCCCCCCGCAGGGGGATTCCTAATGCCGCAGGATTCAGTTGTCCTTGATTCACACAGACAAACGCAAACACACACGCACACACAGAAATAGCAATATAAGTGCGTGCCTGCGCCTGTCTGTGTGAGCTTTTGGGGAAAAGTTGGGGACACTCGTAAAGAAGTTTATCTTCTTATATATATATTTGATTTAGACTGCCAAGCAACACTTGAAATGAATGCGCACAAAATAAATACATATATTGTATACATACTCTGTTTGAGGAATTAAAGATGAAACTGGAAGATAAGAGGCGGGCATAGACTATAGAACTAGACCAGATGCCATTTAAGGGATAGTTTGGTAAAGAAAGAAAAAAGAATTAGCTGCTTGAATGATTCCGAGATAGAACGTTGAGTAATTCAAATGGGTTATTGATTATCAGATGCAAAAGATCCCTAGAGAAACGGGGTTTACCTACTCCCATTTCATAAACACATAAATAAATGGTAGCCTTAATTGCAAAAGCTAACAAATTGCATTGTTATTCTAGACTTTTCTTGACTTCACATTCCAGTTCTCGAATTCGCGCACTCCATAAAACGCTTATAAACATGTACGATTGTACGATGAGCAAAGAAACTAGAGATACAAGTTGGAATAGCAATCAATCGAGTTGCTCAGGATAATAAATTAAGGCGGCGCATCGAAATGTGTCGAGTTCAGCAAAAAAAAAAATAAAATAAAGAAAGCAATTGAAGTGAAATATGTATCAGCAATGATGGTTCAACTTGGGTTCAATAATTCCTTTAATTTGCGACTGGTGGTGCTAACTTTTGTTTTGTTGGATTTAACCGGTTTATTTCACAAAACAGCCACAAAGTCAACGAGATAACAAAAAGCTAAAAACAAAAGGAACTTAAGAAGCATTTAGCGGCAGCTGCAGAAAAACAAAGCAACAGGTGACAGCACAGAACAGATAAACAATGATATTAACATTTTTTGTGTCCGTTCGTCAGCTAGTGGGAAATAAAAGTTTTAATTATAATTTAGGTATTCATTTAATTAAGAAACAAAATTCCAAATTAAGTTTAAGATACACTCTTGGGTCTTAACTAAGTATCTTAAATGAAATGCCTTTCAAAAGATAATACCAACTGTTTGCATAGTTCTTTTTGTGAATAAGCCAAAATGAATATAATTTCAAATGTGCCCGTTTTTAAACTCTTCTCTTTCTTTTCGACTCTTTTTAGCAACAACAAATAAACACTTGCTGGAAGCTGAATGGCTAAGCAACAACTCAAATTAAAGCTACAACAAAGTGAAACAAAATACCTCCAGCTGTACAAATATTGATTGATATTGAACAAGTTAAAAAGAAACAAATGTACAAATTTAAAGCAAAAGAATGGGGAAATTAAAACAAAAAGCAGTCGGAGATGACTAACTAATGAATATGTAAACTAAACTTCTTTTCCCCAACTTGTCCAACTGAAATCCGACAAAAAATACTAAGTGTGTTTCAAAAATGTTTGAACAACTACCATAGAAAATACCGTTAGGTAGCGGTAGTGTAACTGTTACACCGTAAAAATACCAAGTGAATTTAATTAGGTGCAAGAAAATACTGAAATCTAGTTACTGGTTGTTAATATTTTCGTTTTTTATTCAAAGAATAACAAAGGTACAAAGAATTACGAAGAAATATTAAAGAAACATAAATAACCGAGAAGATAATAAAGCGAATTGCAACTGCAGGACAGCAACAACAACAAAGCAAAACAAAGTAATACAAAATATATAATTCACCAATATTACACCAACAACAAGCAGACAGAGCGAGACGGATAGAGGCGTAAACAAACCGCACGAGCGAGTGCGAGCGAGAGGGCGTGCGTGAGAGCTTGCCGAAAGAGCGCAAGAAAGAGAGAAAGGGGGCGAGAGAAAGAGAGAGCGAAAGCTTCATGCAGAAAAACAAGAAACAGCGCAAAACATGTAAGTGAAATTGATTTTTTGCCCTCTCCCTTTATTCGAATGATTGTATTGTTGTTATTGATATGGCCAGCATTAGATGTAAATATTTCATGATTGATTTATGGGGCCCCAGAGAAAAGAAAGCTTACGCTGCTGATCGGTGGCAACCCTGGATACGTTGTAATGGTCTTGCTTTAAGATACTTAAATTGTAGTACTTGCAAAAGATTCATCATTTTATATTATTAAGATTACGGTAAGCAGCAATCATTATAATTAGTTGGGAAAATCTTCTATTTATTAAGCAGAAAGATGGCAACCATTTATAAGCAATGATAAATAGTACTATGAAGAAATTAATGGATTAATTCTACATGGCTGTGATAATCTCAACTGACTATCACTTACATAGGTGGCAACCCTAAAGATATTTACTATTATTGTTTTCATGTTAATTTTGCCTAAAAGCTGGAAACTCCCTATTTCTAACCTATCATCTAAGCCAAGCAATCTCATCTAAGAATACTAGAAAATCACCGTCCAAAGTTGTTGACTTGTCCAACTCACTCGTTACGGGAATCACTTGCATTATCCTTATCGAGTGAATAAAAGTTGGCTATCGTTACTAGCTGCTCGCCAGAACCCATTCATCAGATGATGGGCAATGCAACAATGTTTGATTACAATGGTGATTAGAGGGGATTACGAACTAGGTTACATGATAACAACTTCTGAAGGTCATCTATTTTGGTAGAATTGTAACTCGTTCCAAACACAAAGGGTAAACAATTACCGCAAGCAAGGTCTAAAAACTAGATCTTTAGTTTGAAATCTATTTTCAGGTTCCCCAAATGTTGGAATCTTATAAATATATTGGGTATATGGCATATCCATTTCATAGAACCAAACCACAGTTGTAACAGTCAAAACTTGACCTCCAACACTTTCGCGTTCTAATCAGCCGGGCGATATCTCTACTTATGGCCATAACACCACCAGCAATGCTAGAAAAACTCAACAAAGGCGACGGGTTCAACAACAATTGGTGGGTGTTTGGCCATGGTCGTGGAATTTGTTGTTGGAATCGAGCAATCGAGAGGAGCAAACAAGCGACTTCGGTCGGCGGCTTATCAAAAGCAATATCCATGTTTAATATCTGTACGATGATTATAATTGCCCTGCGCTCACACGAGTCTGTATTTGTATGTATGTATAAATGTGCTCATGGCACACGAATATACCCAAAATTTATATGGCCAATTGCAATGGCAATTTTTTTGGGCTAACCCATTTGCGAACTTTATCGATTTGCGGGCCATAGAGTTTTGAAGGCGTGTCGTGTGCCACTTTACAATTGTCGAAATAGTTCCTCAAGATAAGAGCAATTAGGGCGATTTTTTCGCATGATAGCCAATCTGAAATCAGGGGCTTTATTGTCATTCATGATTTTGTTTGAAACATTGTAAATCAACTTGAAAAAGGGCTGATTAGTTTTCCAACACGTATCTTGATCTATTCTCGTATGCAATTACTCTAATGATAGGGTTTCGAAAATACTTGCAAATAGTTGGGCAGTAAAAACTCGAAAAGTGCTAGAGAGTAATTTGCCTAAATATATGATTCGAAACCTAGATCTTCAAATAAATCATAAGTTAAGAACTTTTAAGCAATTGTATTAGTTTGAGCACCTTAAATTGTTTGATTTTCATCACATTGCGTATACGCCCCGTTGCACCGCGTTGCAACCCAAGAACTACACCATATATTCAGTGCTGTTAATATAGAGAAGTAAATCCACCCACTTGTTGTATCTACCCATCACCAATGCGTTGCGTATACGCCCCATTGCACCGACAGATTCAGCCACGCAAAGCGGCAAAGGGGCAGCCACCCGCTGTGGCACAAACGCCGTCTGTCGATTTTGGCAGCAATTGACATGTCTACCCTCGTTGTCTTTATGACCGCTGTTTTACCCGCCACTCGAGAACAATTGCAAAACAAATTTGGAATGGCGGAAAAGGAAAAAAAAAAATGTGCAACAGCAAAATAAACTAATAAAGAAAAGAAGCGCAATTATTACGGCAATCGACGATGATAACAACTGGCAAAAGAAATGCCTGGATTGCATATTACTTAGTTGTCGAGTGGCTGTTGACTTCCTTGTTGACCATGTAGTCTTATTTCGTAATTTATCACCCTTTTTTAATTGTCATATGGCCATTTCCAGTCTATTTTCGCTAGGTAAAGAGTTTTGATAGCAGGCTAGAAAGTTAATTACAAGCCAAGCAGTACTATAAATTATAAATTATAAATTATAAATAGTTGCTTACTTACGGGTATATATCATCAAATATTTAAGAGCATACATATCGTCATTTCTTACTGTGTACTCGTACAATAAATTTAACTATATCTTTATTTGTTTATGTCATATCTCTTTCAATATCGAAATTCCTGCGAACAAATACATAAGTGACATGAATTCGTTTTTAATTAAGCCATTAATTATAAGCGATATTTCCTAGAAAACTATGATGAACAAAATTGAAAAGTGATACTAAGCTTGATATCTTAAAACAAGATTTAAATTAATAATAAAATATACTAAAATGTATATATAAATATCAAATTGAATGAATTGAATGAATGAATGAATTGAATGCGATTGTTCAAGAATTGCTCCATTTTATTAAATTAAATAGATTAAATTATTTTGTATAAGCGTAGATTCTTCAAGAATTACGCACCTTTTCCCACAGCAATGATAGTTTTTTTTTATATATATGTGAATGGAAAGCTTCAATTGTCCACAAGGGAAAACAAATAAACAGCCAGCTCGAAGGCAAAAAAATACAGAATTTATGACCAGAATTCCCCGCAATACCCTCGACCGACAAATGCGATTGTCATG
Source organism: Drosophila sechellia (assembly GCF_004382195.2). Classification (NCBI taxonomy): domain Eukaryota; kingdom Metazoa; phylum Arthropoda; class Insecta; order Diptera; family Drosophilidae; genus Drosophila; species Drosophila sechellia. The sequence goes on from NC_045954.1 coordinate 15,193,846, forward strand.
TGAATCAGAGAGGCAAGAAAATAATACATAGTAAATATAGTTCAAAGATCTGCCCTGAATAGATGGTTATATTCTTGTGTGTGATCTGAGCAGGTCCATGTTTGTACATATATATAGTAGTGTTTTGAATTATTTATAGGCGACACTTGGATAGGATTCGCATATAAATAACTTGGACTTCTTTGACTTTTGCTTGTGTCATTCAACCAAAAAAAAAAAGAAAAGTGAATCCCTTCCCTACGCCGCCACCCATGACTTTTCAAAAATCGTTTTTTTTTTTGGTTTTGAGCGTTTTACGAGTTCGATCATAAAAAAATCGCAGGAACGTCGAGTTCCAATTGCGCTCATTTCCTTGGTCACTATTTGAATTCGTTGGCAGCTATTTTTAGTTTTTTGAAAATACAACAAAATAATAATTTGCGAACGGCATTGGACAATAAAACACAAAGTTCGGTCCTTAAGTGCACTGTAAAAAAGTATAGTACTAAAATAGATTCATTACATAATACGTAATTTGGAAAGAAACTATTATTTTTTTTTTTAATTATTATTTATTAAGTGAAGAATCCGTACATCATAATATTGTATCTTAACATCACAGGGTGACACTATTTTTATTATTATTAGTTTTAGTTTTTAGAACGAGATTATATACCTGTAAGTATACATTTTTCAATTTTTTTGGGTTGCCATTTTTCCATCAGTGCAGCCACCATTAAATGGGAAAATAATCTATTGGGCAATTAGAGTTTAGTGGGGGCCTAGAATTGTTATCAGCCGTCAATGATGCAATGATCTCCTCAGCCGATCGCTCACAGAACCCGTCCACTTCTCTGTTTTTTTTTTCCAGCTGGAGAACATGGAGGGTGCCAGTCGCAGCAGGAACTCCTCCTCGAGCCACTGTCAAGGTCGCGACCAGGACATTGAGGATCTCAAGCAAGACATTCCCTACTTTGACGAACCGCCGGCGCTCGATGCCGATCTGCTTGTGCTGGGCAAGAGAGAATGCCAGCTGGACGAGCTGGCCTGGGATCGCGATGCGGATGTGGATGCGGATGCGCCGCTAGAGACGGCACCCGCCGTCGATCTCGAGGAAGACAACTATCCGGATGAGAACGAGAGCTCGGTGCTGGGCAGTGACTATGCGCCCAGTGGGAGTGGCAGTGGTGCGAACAGCTTCTACCAATCGCCGACGCCCTCTGCCACCGGATCTGGTTGCGATCTGATGCTCCGACCGCCATCGAATTCCATGTACCCTTTAAATTACCGATCGTCGGGTAGTCCAATGCCTGTGGCACCAGGAGTGGCCAACTCACGAGGTCTGCATCCGTATGCACATTCCCCGGCGCATGGCAATCCACCTGGCTTCTATCCGAATATGTGGTATCCGAATGCACCGTACGGATCGGCAGGAGCGGCAGGATCCGCCGGAGGAGCCGTGTCCGGTGGCAGGTACATGGGCTATGGACCGGGCGGAGTGCCAGGAGGAGCCAGTTCGGGTGCGGGTGCGGGTCCTGGAGCAATGCAAGCGGCGTACCCCGGACATTCGGCCCACATGCATGCGCTGCATCATGAATATCTGCAGCCACATCCGCACGCACACCACCCGCAGCATCCGCATCATTCACCACATCCGCACCACCCGCATCCGCACGAGACCATGATGGAGATGTTTCAGCTCTCGAATAGGTGAGTCCCATTGATCTTTTATTGCATCTGGGAGTTTCTCAAGTTGCATTTGCATAGAATATTCGAGTTTGTAGGGTATTCATTTCCTTTTCAGTTAGCCAGATACTCATTATAAATATGAAACTGAAAGCTTTAAGATGTGAAAACGGAATATTTCAGTCCGCCAATTGGAATGATTGCTTTGTTATCCAAAACCTGGGGCATGTACTAGTTCAAGGCGCACGCATTTCGTGTGCACCCCCTTTTCGAGGCGAGGATCCCACCCACCGCGCTAATGGGGGGCAGCATCCACCCGTGGCCCCTCGACGGGTGGTCGGGTGGCCAATTTGGCATTATTCAGAAGCACCCACTCCGAGCTTCCAGCTTCCAGCTGAGTGGCTGGCCTGATTGAAGATTGCTCCCCACCCAATTAGGCGTCATCTTGTGGCACTTGCGGCACTTGCTTCACTTGTGGCACCAACTAAGCACCCCAAACCACCAAAAACCACTTGATTAGGAGGCCATGGGCGCTGCTAATATATTTTTATCAACATTTCGTTTGGTTTATTTTCGTCAACGAGACGACTGGACAGGCGGGCAGGCATTCATTTGGCACTCGCCGCAGTTCCTAATTCAGCGAAATCGCCATTCATCCGAGCTGCAGGAGAGCTGCACAAGTCCACCCACCCTTTGGTGGTTCGCTACGCTAACCGCCCATTTTGATTGACAGACCATAAACAGAACACTGTGCACTCGTTTCCTTATTCACTTGGCCATATGTGTTTGCATATGTTGCCGTTGCTGTACCGTTACTCTCGAACTTATAATCCGATGCGTTTCGATACGTCATTAGCGCGGCTTCAAGGTCGCTACGACTGCATCCGTCGGTTCAGAGGGGGAGGACGGGGGGGGGGGGGGGGGGGCTTCGGTAGTTGCTTCGGTAGGCGGGTGTGTTGGGTGTTGGGCGGTGCCGGCAGTTATCGATACGCGCGCACTTACATTGTAAGCGCAGCAAACAAACAGAAAGCGCGAACGAGACAGACTGCGGAAGCGAAGGAGAAGCCAGCGATGCACTGGCAAAAAATGAGGCACATTGCTGCTGAAATGTCAAATAATATCCCAAAAATATTATTATTTCACGCCGTTAATCAGTTCAAACATAATAGTTACATTCAATACATTTTTATCAAACATATCGTTCCTATGCTATAATCGATATAATCGAAAAATAGTATGTCGATACACGTATTTATTCAAATTTTTAAATATTTACAAAAATTTGAAATGTAGCTGCTTCGGAGTTCAAACTGAAAGCAAATAAGTAAATTGCTCATACGCAGTGTGGTCCGAATGAAGTTGTATTGGTTGCACTTGAACCAAAAGCTCAGTTCGAGCCTAAGAATCTATATTTAAATTTATTTGCAATCAATAAGTGCCTGTGTGAAGATTTTACAAGTGTAGTTCGATTCCCCATTCAGCGGCGAATGCAACAAGTTGAGTAGTTGGTAAACAAACAATCGCACACTCACGGATAACAAGCATACACACTCAGCCGGCGAATGTGTACAAATACACGAGTGTGTGTGTGTGTGTGTGCGTGTGTGTGGGGGGGAAGGGGAAATGGCACTTGGAAATGGCTAAAAAGTAGACAGCTCGAGGGGCCAAAGCCAACAGTCGTTGGCCACTTGGCCAACAATTGCACAGACAACAATTTGACATCAAGTGCAAGGGTGCAGTGCACTGTGCTAACTCAATCAAGGCCAGCAAATCGCTGCATCGGCAATTGGCAATCGCAATGGCAATCGTCTGAACGTTTCGAATACCCTGGAACATGAATTTTCCTGAAATAGAGCATTGCACCAGTGGCATAAGCAAAATGGCAGGATATAAAAAAAAAATAACACACATAGTTCGTAGTTTGTAATTAACAATATTAAAGTGCTTTTGGTCCAATTAATTTTCGTTTATGGAACTTTTAATGGCTTGTTTTTATTATTGGTCGTTTTCGAGTCCATTTTGAATGCTAAATGAATAAGGCTTTATTTGTAAATTTAAGAAATAATGTTTTCTTGTTTTCTCTTTTTAGTTGGTTTTGTTGGTAGTTTTTGTTGGTTTTAGTTGGTAGTTGGTTGTATTTGTTTAATTGGCCGTTGCGCACTTTCCCGGTGCCTAGGATGGCTATATTTTGTTATTCCTATTCCTATTTTTCTTCATTCTTGTTGTTTTTTGTTTTTTGTGCAACTGTTTGCATTGCTTTTGCCAATGCAATTGCCATTGCAATTGCAATTGCTCCTGCACTTCGTTTTGCACTCGCCAATGTGTGTGTGTGTGTATTTTGCGAACTTGTTTTGCAATTGCGTTTTAAAATAAATTACATATGGTGGTTGGGGGTTGGGGGTTGGTTGTGCGCCGGTGGGAGTGAAGTGGGGCATTTGGTCGGGATGGGGCTAAAACAACATTGTGGCAGCGGACAGCGGTAGCCAATCGGATGCGGCGATCTCACATTTCCGTATAAATTACTCATGAACTCGGCCGAAAGCGGATGCAATGGGGCGCACAGAAAATAATTAGCCCGAAAAAGTTCATTAGCTTAATATCCATTTGCAATGGCTTTTAAACAGACGAACTGTAATTCAATTAGTTACCAAAAAGAATATTAAAACTTATTAACAATTTACAATTAAATTTTGGTAAAGAAAGGAGTTTTCCATTGCACCACCCAATTTTTTGCAGTGTATTGCCTTATGAAATCGCAAGACTGGCGCCAAGCGAAACGAACCAAAGCCTCACCAAACAGAACGTGATCATTGCACTCGAATCCCCGTTCCGAATCGCCCCCTCCCCGAATCGCCACCCATGCAAAACTGATAATTATTGACAGACGGACAGTTGCAAGGGGGTGCGGGGGGAGGGGTTCTATTTTGTTGTCATAGTCTAGCCGGGGCACTATGTAATACTTGCGACTGCGTAACAGCCAAACAAATATGCCCAGTCATCGCAGATGTACATAGTTATGTACGTATGTACGAATAAATGAGTACATGCGATTATACGGACAACTTACGGACAAACGATGCCGGTCAGCTTTTGAGAGTCTGCAGATTATTACGGTACATACGTAATGTAGGCAGTGATGTTTCATTCGATTGCGAACTGTTATGCAACCAGAAATCTCCATAAAGCTGTCCAAAAGTATGCAGTGCCAATAATTCACAGCAGCATTTCCTTTTTAACGGACAACCCATCATCACTTATATTGTTTACAACAGCGTACATTGTGTATTATTTACATATCAGCGAGCAGTCGCACATCCATTGCGCATTTTTATTATCCACATTAATCTGACATTTTAGTCTAAGCATCATCGCTCAAAAATGTTCAACAATAACAAATGCATACTTATTTTAAACTGATGCCGCAAGTGTAAATTACTTCAGCTCTTTATTAAAATTATTACGATTTCATTTGGCATTTTTAAGCAAAGCTCTTAATACAATTTTGACCTTATTCGCGAATGCCGGGAGTTCCCTAACCCTAAAAGTGTATCATATCATAATGAAATGCCAGTTCTTAAAAGGTTTTGAACATGCTTTTACATGCGAAAAAGCAAGCAATTAATAAATAAATACTTCATTTTTTATTTATTTTAGTGGTCGGGAGGCGCGAAACCGAGCGGAAAAGAACCGGCGGGACAAACTGAACGGATCCATCCAGGAACTATCCACAATGGTGCCCCACGTGGCGGAGTCGCCACGTCGAGTGGACAAAACAGCCGTTCTGCGCTTCGCCGCCCATGCATTGCGATTGAAGCATGGTAAGATATATCTCGAATATCTCCAAATGCATATATATATATATCCATATACAAACTCCTTCAGCCTTTGGCAACAGTCTGATGCAGCAGCGACCACAGATCACGGACACCCTGATGGACATGCTGGACAGCTTCTTTCTCACACTCACCTGCCATGGCCACATACTGCTGATCTCGGCCAGCATTGAGCAGCATCTGGGCCACTGTCAGTCGGATCTGTATGGTCAGAGCATAATGCAGATCACACATCCCGAGGACCAGAACATGCTCAAGCAGCAGCTGATACCCACCGAGCTGGAGAACCTCTTCGACGCCCATGGCGATTCGGATGCGGAAGGTGAGCCCCGCCAGCGGAGCAAAGCCGAGGAGGACGCCATCGATCGCAAGTTGCGCGAGGATAGACGCAGTTTTCGCGTGAGGTTGGTCCAAAATCGAATCATAGCTTATCTTATCAACCTAGTCTTTATATGCTATGATTGTATATTAACATTTTCTTATGCAGATTGGCTCGTGCGGGTCCCAGATCAGAGCCCACCGCCTACGAAGTGATCAAGATCGATGGCTGCTTTCGGCGTAGTGACGAAGCACCGCGCGGCATACGCTCCAATCATTTCAGCTCCAATCTGCAGTTAATCAGGCGGACACGCGGTCGTGACGATGTCATTCCACTGCACACCATTAGCGGCAATGATATCGTAAGTGGATCCTTGAATCATTGATATAAGATCTTTTGGAATGGTGTCCTATCGTATGCTGCAAGTACTATCGTACTGAGACCAGTTACCTTTCGACATCTTCGCAAGCTGAGACCACCACAATCCTTAATCCCTGATTCGTTTAGATTCTGACTGGCTGCGCCCGGATCATCCGTCCGCCGAAGATCGCCAGTCGGCTGATCGATGCCAACACACTGGAGTACAAAACCCGCCACCTGATCGACGGCAGGATCATCGACTGCGACCAGAGGATTGGAATCGTGGCCGGCTACATGACGGATGAGGTGCGCAATCTCAGTCCCTTTACCTTTATGCACAACGACGATGTGCGCTGGGTGATCGTGGCCCTGCGTCAAAGTGAGTGTTCCTGACATAGTCCACCATATCGTATGTATTCCAATTCCCCCATCCATTCGGCATCTTGCAGTGTACGACTGCAATAGTTCTTATGGCGAGTCCACTTACCGGCTGTTCACTCGCAACGGGAACATCATCTACCTGCAATCCAAGGGCTATCTGGAGATCGACAAGGAGACGAACAAGGTGCACTCCTTTGTCTGCGTGAACACGCTGCTGGGCGAGGAGGAGGGCAAGCGGCGGGTGCAGGAGATGAAGAAGAAGTTCTCGGTGATCATCAACACACAGATACCGCAGTCGACCGTCGATGTGCCCGCCTCCGAGCATCCGGCTCTGCTGGAGAAGGCCGTGCTGCGGCTCATCCAGAATCTGCAGAAGTCTGGCGAGAATGGTGGCCACGATGACGGCGACGAGGGCGATGATGCGCAGGATGACGACGACGACGATGAGGATGATGATGACGATCAGGACGATGGCGGGCGCAGCATGTCCGAATTCGGTGATCCCTATGGCAGTTATCACGGCCGATCGCATCATGGTTCCTCCGCTCTATCCTCTCACGGGCATGGTAGCGCCAAAACACCACCCCTGGCACTGGTTCCGCCGGAAACGTCCTCCGTCAAGTCGGCGATTACGAAGAGCATCAGTGTGGTCAACGTTACGGCGGCCAAGCATCTGCGTGGTGTCCACGCATCGGCGGCAGTCAAATCGCCCAGCTCCTTGGGCAGCTGCACCTGCAGTGATTCCCATTCGCCCTGCGACTTCTGCCAGGTTGCACCCACGTCCAATCTGAAGAGGGGCAGCACCGCTCTGGCGGAAAACGAGGAGAAGCTGTCCAAGCGGCGCTTTATACCCAGCACTGGTGAGTTGGAATTGATTTAGTAACTTCATTTACTATTGCTGGATATTTTTCGAATGTTTAAGTATTCAAATATTGAACTATTTGCCGGCAGAAATCGAACATGTGCTGCACACATCTCTGGACCAAATCGGGCGCAATCTTACCCAGCAGCTCAATGTGGCCAGGAATTTGCGGGAACAGAGCCAGCGATACGAGCTGCCCCATGCCAATCAGCGATTCGATGAGATCATGGTAAGCTATAGGCATTCAACTACAGCGAGAATCTTGAAATGCAATTACAAGCAAATGAAATATAGGAGAGGGATTGGAAATCACACAGTTTGTGATTGAAGTTGACCGTATTTTCGTGACCCTTTTGCAGCAGGAGCACCAGAAACAGAGTGAACTGTATGTGAACATCAAGAACGAGTACGAGGTGCAGCTGCAGCACAAGGCCAGCACCCGGAAGTCAACGGATTCGGATCGGAATCAGGAGCAGCAGCCGCCGCTTCAGGAGGACGACCAGGACTAGAGAGATGGAGAGCGCCCGATCGGGTCTCGACTGAAGGGTTTCATCGATGTGATATGTAACTACTGTCCTGGCAGCCAGCTCAAGTCCCAACACACAAAGTGTCCCTAATTCGTACCAACCAATAGAACCAATAATTCAGGGTTAGTTCTCGTTCGGTCAACTGATGGGTAACTGCTGCGGAACAGTTTAGATACAGATACAGATACGGATAGATAACCTTTAACCCCAACCTATGAGTGAGCCTGAGACAAGCATACTTTAGATACCCCGCCCACATGCACACACTCACATATATACATATATAAGTATATATATAAATTTATATATATATGTACATATATACACTGTTTGTTCAGTTTGTTGTTTTTAACTTCCTGTCCCACGTAGAAGGACTTTTACATGCATGTAGAACTAGTTACCGTTAACGTTACCGTTTCCGTTTCCGATTTCGTTTAGAATGTTAGACCCTTATTTAGTAGTTTAATCCAATCACAGCTGATTCTTTTGAACACAACTTGTTATTTGCTGATCCCAATTTTCCAAAACAAAAATATGGTAGAACAAATATTAATAGAAAAGAGTCACGTCAATTTGCATCGAAAGCGGAAACGGCAACAAACACCCACAAAGGATGAAGATAAAGATATAAGTAAAGCTTAGCGTAAATGGGAGGATTTAAACAATTATTATGCTAAATGAAATATACTATTAAAAACCTATGTACCATACGTTGTGCGTAATGCCCAAACTAAACGTGATAAAAGACTGTTACCAACTACATACACACATACATAATACCGAGATGGAAACACCCGTAAATCTAGAACTAAAACCTAAACTTAAATCGGCATAGTTTCGCATGAAAAGGAAATATATATACATACATACATATATAACAATTATATTCATACGCGCACTAAGAGGAGGCGTGGCATAGTTTAATTACATTTACCGTACGAAAACTTTTTATAGATGTTTAATGTTGTTATGGTTAAGATAAATCCGGACGAATCGATGGATTTTGGCCAAGCACGGTGCACTGCATATATGTAGCAAGTGAGCCAAGTACAATTTACACAAATGTATACATAATTAGATGCATATATGGTTCGATGTAAACTAATAAATCGATGTAAAAGCGTAAAAACGGAAGTTAAGAAACCACACACACACACAAACACACACACACCACCCACAAAAACCAGAAAAAGCTGAGGCGACAAAAATATGAGAACTCTGTTAAATGTTTGTTATGCATTTGTTTTTTTTTTAATCTAAATTAATATTAAACTAATGTATTAGTGAATAAACTTGTGTACCTACATACAAAACAATGATAAAGCAGTTATGGCGGTGGTTTTATTTGTTTATATTCTAAACTAATAATTGCAGGAGCTGTACGAATGTAATATATTACATCGATGCCAGAACGTTAATGAATTTCTTTAAATGTTGTATATTTTATTTTTAGCATTAATTTTTTTTTTTTTCGTTGAACGTTTGGCGCTGCATTTACCACAATTTAAGCTAATAGTGCGGAAATCAATTTGTATGATGTGAAATAAATTAAAAGTCTAATATATATTAGCGTCTATTAGAAAGTTATTCTAGATTTCAAATTGTTTCAGTACCCAGACTATCGATAGTGTGCGAATATATTGTCAGGCTGACATCGACAGGGGCACCGATGGTCACACTGTCCGAATCCGAACTATCGACCTATCGCACTCCGATAGCAGCAGTCGCTACTTGACCGAACCAATCGCTGCCTATCGGGGAGACTGCGTGGCTGCTGCGTTCCGTAAAACGCGAAGAAGCCAAAAAGCAAGGGCAATCGCATCGACAAAAGCACCAAACGCTGGTTCTTTTCAAAAAACTTCAGTGCGCTTTTATTTCCCCGCCGCTGGCGCCGCTTAAAGGAGCGACAACATTATATTATTGAAAATCCTAACGAAAACCGTCAGCCGAAAAGTGTAAACGCGTGAAAAGAAAAGAAAGGAACTAATAAAATAGAAGTAAAACCGCTAAGCGAGTTCCGCAAAATGAGTGGGGATGTGGCTGCCGAAAATGTAAGTGCCCTAAACGAAAAATCCATTCCTTTTTTTATGTAATGTGCAAACGTGTTGAATGGGGGGACTTTGCCTGCCGCCTGCAGCCTGCTTGTCAGTCCCAAAAATCAAGTTAAGTTCTGAACGGCATAATTGTAGGGTGTGCAGGATAGTTGCAAGTGTACCGCTCGCTGCTGGCACCGCTGTCGGCGTCGCTGCCAGCAGAGTGCGTAAAATGCAACGAGCAGAGAAAAAAAAAAGTAAGAAGAGGTCTTTTGGTAATTGACGAAAATGGCGACAATGCAAGTGGGAAAAGGCGAAGGAGGGTGCGAAGCAGAGTGGGGAAGAGCCGAGGCAGACGAAATGTATTTGGCACAGTGTGGCCGCAGCTGACTGGTATTTTTTCGAAACTGGTATTTTCACCAGCCACTCGAACATTGGTTTTCCACAGTTTTATCCCTCAAAAACGCCATTTAACTAACTTAACTCTTTTCCCTGCATTTTCACTGCAACTTCTTGCCTTATTTATGTTCGCACAGCGTCTCAATTTCACTGTTTTTCGTCGATTACTACCAAATTTGGTCACACTGCCCTCTTCCACACACATAATATCACATGTGTTTGCTACTGCTGTTGTTGTTGTTGTATTTGTTGTTGGTTGTGGACCGCTGCGTTCATGTACATATGTAATTGCAAGTGTCCCATTTTGCAATTACACTTCTACACACACATAAATGTGTACGGAGGTGTTCTGTCGTCTGATAAGACAGATGCGCCACCCCAAAACAGCCAAAAACAAAAAAAAGCAGTAACTAGAAAATGCTCGCGATGAATAATGTGCAACCACAATAACAACAATAACCCCGGGGGGATGTGTTTGTGTGTGTAGCTGTTTTAAAAAAAAATATAAAAAAAGCTGCAAAAAGTGTAAAAAAAAGAAAGAGAAACCATTTTCTGTATTCTAAACGACTCTTGTGCGTGTGTTGGTGTCATTGTTTGGCAAGGTGTTTTTTTTTTTTAAAATATATATTAACCTATTCAAAGTGATTCGGAAACAATTTTCAATTTCCTGTCGCCATCGTTCGGCGGCTCTTCTTCTTCGATTAACCCATTGCTGGTAGTTTAAAGTGAATTTTCCTACGCGGCATTTGTTAGGGTTGATTTTCACCACGTGGTGAGCGGATAGACACGAGATAATAGCCAATCATCGCCAGAAATCGAGTAGATCCACAGGAGAATGGCGACCAGTTGGGCCAACACGACGGATGCACAGGTTTCTGGCCCGGATTCACTCTCACTTTTCAGCTGGTCCATCTACATACATACATACGTACTAACTAACTTATACCATCTCCCTTTCTTCTTTCTTCCATCTCGCCGTCTCTCTCGCGCCCGCAGAGCATCCACATACAAAATGGTGGCAGCTGCGAGGTGGTTCAATCCAACGGGGTGACCACCAATGGACACGGACACCACCATCACCACCACAGCACCAGTAGCAGCAGCAGCAGCAAGCATAAATCCTCCAGCAAGGACAAGCATCGTGATAGGGACAGGGAGCACAAGAGCTCCAATTCCTCCAGCTCCTCGAAGGAGCACAAGAGCAGCAGTCGGTACGTATGTAGGAGCAGTTCGATTTGACTCGACTCTATGCGATTCGATTCGATTCGGGCCACTCGTGTCGAACCATCTGGAACAGTCCAAATAGGTCAAAGTCAGGAAAGGACAATGTAATCACCTGGGATTCATAATAGTGCTTATATTAAGAGACAGTTGCTCCCCATGTGCTCATGGTTATAGTTTTTATAATCATACAGTGACAAACTAATGAAAAGGAGTAGCTATCACTTTATTCTGTATTGTTTAAATGGCCTGTATTCTGTCTAAAATGGCCTAAGTTTCCAAGTTCAGTTCCTAAGTAATTCAAATTCTCTCCCATGAAAACGACTTTAGATAGAAGCTTGAACAAAAGGTACATATTTATATGGAATGAGAAGCTGCAATTAGAGCAGATAATTCAATATTATATATAGAGTAATGCTTTCTTCAGAGCTATAGATTAGGCTAAACCATTTCACAAGGAATCCAACTAATAACCCTAACCATTTACATTTTAGCGACAAGGATCGACACAAGAGCAGCAGCTCGTCGTCAAAGCATCGGGACAAGGACAAGGAGCGCGATGGTAACAGCAACTCGCATCGCAGCGGCTCATCGTCCGGCCACAAGGATAGGGATGGGAGCAACAGCAAGCACAAGTCGTCGTCGGGCCACCACAAGAGGTCCTCGAAGGATAAGGAGCGACGGGATAAGGACAAGGATCGCAGCAGCAGTTCATCCAGCCGGCACAAGTCCTCGTCCAGCTCCCGTGACAAAGAGCGCAGCAGCAGCAGTCACAAGAGCTCCTCTTCATCCTCATCGAAGAGCAAACATTCCAGTTCGCGGCACAGCAGCTCATCTTCCTCGAAAGACCAGGCATCGTACGATGGCGTGTTTGTTAAGCCGGAGCCCGTTTCCCAACAGCTGATGCACTCGGGCCCGTCGGATGCTTACCAGATGCAACAGCTCGGTAGCTACGAAGCCGCAGCCGCCAACACCAATTTCAATGGCAATGGAAACGTTGCCGGTGCCAACTATAAGAACGGCTACGAGGAATCGATCGTAGACATCAAGAAGGAGGAGGAGAGCTTTAACAATCTGTCGCAAGCCAGCTCCTGTGACTACTCCATGTCCCAGTTTCGTGCCGATGAGCCGCCGTTCGTGGTGAAGCACGAGCAGAGCTACGCCGAAGAGGACAGCACCATGAACTACAATGATCAGGACGACGAGGCCGACGAGATGAACGACGACGAGGAGGATGTGCCGCTGGCCATGCGCAAGCGCAAACAGGAGCCAACCGATCGTCCTGATGGCGGCATGGATGACGACGACGACGACATTCCGCTGCTGGCGCGTAAGAAGATCAAGAAGGAGAAGATCAAGAAGGAGTCCAAGGAAAAGTCGAAGAAGCGGGTCAAGGAAGAGCCCAGTGAGGATTACGGCAGTGTCAAGCCTAAAAAGAAAAAGATGAAAAAGGTAGCCCCTTTATCATTTTCAACCCATTAACAATCAATCAATGTATCACTGTGTTCCAGGAACCCGAGCCTATAGTATCCCCCGGCAAACGGCAGAAGACGAAGGTGAAGGAGGAGGAGGAGGAGGTGTGGCGCTGGTGAGCTGTCCGATTTATCAAGATTATCATAGAAAATGGTCTAGAAAAATGAGGAAGAGATGGGTGCAGAGCCTTCCATTCAAATGGATACCCCTCACAAAGGTTCAGATGCCAGGGCTATGATCACTTTCGGTGCAAATCCCAGCAACTTGGCCTACTCACTGCGAAAAGGTTATTCGCGGTGAAAGGCCTTTGGAACAGGTGGCGCTGGCTCTCCCGCAGCCAAGTACTTGATTATATCGAGGCGAAGCAACGCTCAGTACGCATTGCTCAGATTCGCCCGAGCTCAAGGCGACCGCTTGTGACGTGTGGCGGCGGCACAACACATGCCATGTGTTTTTGGCTGCGAGAAGTTTTGGATGTCACTGACCTACATTTCCGAAAGTCACACACTCAGCGGACCGCCGACGCACAGTGGCTGCCGCAAGTTGTGGTCCGCCTGTGGCTCGCCGCACAGTGGCGTTCGTGTGGGCGGCATCTGTTGGCGCTCACTGTGCGGCGAGCGACATTCGCCACGAAACGCATGCGCTGCTCCAGCCCCTGCACCCCCCGCACCATGCACAGTTGCGTTGAAAAAACAGCTGAGCAGGCCGAAAAATGCTCATTTGAGGTTAGGTTCGAACGCGGCTGCTCGTTTGCTGCTTTGCGTAATGCGATAGATAAATTGGAAATATACCAAACCAAATGTGGCGCTCTTGGGCGGCATTGCGTCTATTCGAAAAGCAAAGTGTCTGCCTGGTGCTCGGACAGCGGATGGTGGCCATAGCCACCGTTGCGGGCAAAAGGAGAAGAGTGCGACGGAAGAGCGTCCAGGAAGAGCAAGTTCGATGGTGCGACTTGATTAGGGTGCTTCTATTCTTAAAAAAAAGAGGGTGGACCCAATTGTCAGATCTTGATTACTGCTAGCAATGCCTAGCCTATAATCTCTATAAAAACTAGCATAGTAGTAGCACCCATTTATATTAGAAAGTTACTTAATAATATTTCACCGACGATCGGGGGTGCTTAACATTTTGAACTCAACTATAGCAGGTTCAGTCTTCTTATTCCCGCCTGTATGTGAAGCACTAACCCGAATCATCCTACATTCCAGGTGGGAAGAGGAGAAGCGCGCCGATGGCGTTAAGTGGTCAACGCTGGAGCACAAGGGACCCGTGTTCGCACCGCGATACGAACGGGTGCCACGCAATGTACGGTTCTACTACGATGGCAAGCCGCTGGAGCTCTCTGAGGAAACGGAGGAGGCGGCCACGTTCTATGCCAAGATGCTGAACCACGACTACTGCACCAAGGAAGTGTTCAATAACAACTTCTTCAAGGACTTCCGCAAGTCCATGACGCCCAGGGAGAGGGAGATTATCAAAGATTTCCGAAAGTGCGGCTTCCAGGAGATGTTCAACTACTTCCAGGCGGAGTCCGAAAAGCGCAAGGCAGCCAGCAAGGAGGAGAAGCTGATCAAGAAGAACGAAAACGAGGCGCTGATGAAGGAATTCGGATTCTGCATGATTGATGGGCACAAGGAGAAGATCGGTAACTTCCGCCTGGAGCCGCCGGGCCTGTTCCGTGGCCGTGGCGAGCATCCCAAAATGGGCATGATCAAGCGGCGCATCCATGCCAGCGATGTGTCCATTAATTGTGGCAAAGATTCGAAGGTGCCTTCACCGCCGCCCGGATCTCGGTGGAAGGAGGTGCGCCACGACAACACGGTCACCTGGCTGGCCTCCTGGATTGAGAACGTGCAGGGCCAGGTCAAGTACATCATGTTGAATCCCTCCTCGAAACTCAAGGGCGAGAAGGATCACATTAAGTATGAGACGGCGCGACGCCTGGACAAGGTAATCGATAAGATACGTGCCACCTATCGCGACGAGTGGAAGTCCAAGGAGATGAGGGTTCGCCAGCGAGCGGTGGCCCTTTACTTCATCGACAAACTGGCGCTGAGAGCAGGCAACGAAAAGGACGAGGATCAGGCCGATACCGTCGGCTGTTGCTCGCTCCGCGTGGAGCATGTCCAGCTCCACAAGGAACTGAACGGAAAGGAGAACGTGGTGGTCTTCGATTTCCCCGGTAAGGACTCCATTCGGTATTACAACGAGGTCGAGGTGGAGAAGCGCGTCTTCAAGAACCTCGAACTGTTCATGGAGCACAAGAAGGAGGGCGACGACCTCTTCGATCGTCTCAACACGCAGGTGCTTAATGAGCATCTCAAGGAGCTGATGGAAGGTGCGTGCTTACAAATTATCTATCATCATCTTTCCCCATACTTACTCCTGGCTTTTTATTGGCCAACGCAATAGGTCTCACGGCCAAGGTATTCCGTACGTATAACGCATCGAAAACACTGCAAAGCCAGCTGGATCTATTGACCGATCCGAGCGCCACGGTGCCGGAAAAGCTGTTGGCCTACAATCGCGCCAATCGTGCCGTGGCCATCCTCTGTAACCATCAGCGTTCCGTGCCCAAGAGCCACGAGAAGTCAATGGAGAATCTGAAGGAGAAGATCAAGGCCAAGCGGGAAGCCATCGAAAAATGCGAGTCCGAGTATAATGTGAGTATATGCGAGACGATGCTTCTGCACACAGTATGTTTAATTGCTGTAACCCCAATGCAGTCGAGAGACGAGAAGAAGGGCAAACAGCTGGACCGCCTAAGGGATCAGCTGAAGAAACTAGAACTACAAGAGACTGATAGAGACGAGAATAAGACCATTGCCCTGGGCACATCTAAGCTAAACTATCTTGATCCACGCATATCGGTGGCTTGGTAAGTCGTCTCTCCCTTCAAAAGCAGCACATTCCACTCAACGATATGCATGGTGCTCCATCATCCATTTGCAGGTGTAAAAAGAATGACGTGCCGATCGAGAAGATATTCAACAAAACGCAAAGAACCAAATTTCTGTGGGCCGTGCACATGGCCGATGAGAATTATCGTTTCTAAATGGGTTCTCCTCACAGCCACGCCTAGACACAAACACACACGTACGTCGCCTCCTCCACCATCCTCCACCACACCATCAAACACACACAAAATCGAAGAAGATGTAACGACAAATCACCCACCACAAGGCCGGCTAATAGATAGATTCCAGGCTAGTCCCGCCATTGTTTGGCCCACAGTTTATGCAATAGGTAGTGCATATGTCCAGCTTTTGGCCAACGCAGTGGAGGGATTGTTAGCCAAAATGAGCGAGACGGAATGCTGCACTGCATCGTGGTCGTGGAACCGCTTGTACGCGTCTGTTTTGTCTGCTTTGAATCGTTTAATGGGATCAAGTGCACGCCATGCCGAAGTCTAACTTGCGTTATGTGCACACCCAAAACCCAACACCACTCCTATATCGTTATGCAATATGTCAGTTTTATACGTTAAAGGCAAGAGAAGATGTGAAACCTGTGCAAGACGTCGCGCCACCTAAAAACAAATGAGGAGCATAATTTTCTATGCTTTTACAAAGCAATTTTTTTGTCAAGATGCCCTTTCTTATAATTTTACATATAAAACATATATACATAAATATATTTATATCTATGTGTATATTAATATTTGTATATATTTTTTATTTTTAATATACATACATACATTTACATATATATATATATAGATATATATATACATCATATATATATCTATATATGTATTTAATAGCAAAAGCAAACGTAAAATTACACAATTTAGAACGCAACTTTTTTATGTTTACCTATAGTTGATTTTGTTTAGCGAAAAATGTCTTTCACTATTAATTAATATTAATATTACGATTACTGCGTATTTGTATAAGTGAAAACTGAACAGAGAAACACCTTGTAGCCCAACTTTTAGCATAGCATAATTTATTCAATTCAAACTCTGAAGCAGCGCAATTTGCCGACCGCCCGATCCCCCGAAAATGAAGAGCCAAGCCCCATTGGATATATGGATGTCGATGTGGTTTCGTTTTGATTCGTACCCTATGATCATTTTCGTTAACAATTCGAAATATACAAAGGCTAAATTGATTTGCAGACCAGCACCTTAACTTTTCAATACCTTAAGCCCGCAATATGCAGACAGGTTTCAAAACCAATTGCAGATACAAATCAAACCGAGCAATTCAATTCGATTCGATGAACCAAAACTGAACCACAGCCAAGCAAACAGTCGCAGCGAGAGAAACCACTTTAATCTAAAAGAAGGGAACTTTATACATATAGGATCTATAAGTATGTGCAATTAAGTGAGCTAAAACTATACCTTAAACCTGAGGAGGAGGAGCCTTGTAAAAATCGAGCCTTCGCTTGGATCCTTCAGTCGAGTCAGTCGATGGCCGTGGGATTCAGGTGGGAGCATCTAGGAGGAGAGTTAGGAACATCCGCACACCCATATGCTCCGATCCCAACAGCTACGATTATGGCCGTACTTTTAACTAAGCAAATCGATGGAAATTTATATCTCGCGTCACGCCCCCCTCCCCCTCCCCCCTTAGCATAAATGGCAAACGCGCATTGCAAATGAAGAGCGAACGATCTTTATATATACATATAAATAGCAACCCAAACACACATATGATAATTAGTGATTAATGTGAACGCAAACATCTTTGTACGTATGTCGTCGATTCGCATACGGAAGCGGGACAATGCTTTCAAAAGGCAACAAAAAGTTAAATAAACTAATTACGAACACTTCTTCGCCCGCCCAGCCACGCCCCCCGCCCCGCCACAACACTCACATATAAACTTGGCATATTATAATATTGATATAAGCAAACAAAAAACAACAAAAAGTGAAATGATAAGAAGCCCACTATTTTAAATCGAAAGAAAATTAAATGAAAAACAAAATAGCATAAGGTAATGTAATTGTAATGGAATGATGCAAATATACATAAAATATATATTTAATTTTAAAATTTATGTGCCAGTGTTTCTATTTTCTCGTTCAGTTGGGAATTATTCGCATTCAAAAGAAGGGTTTTTAAATAACTTGGATTTGTTTTTGAAATTGGGATAATACTAAGGTAAACCCAAGTTATGCAGCTTACATTTCCCGTTGTTCAAATTTATTTACCACATTTCATAGTCAAATATTCTTAGAACGAACGGATGATTTATAATTAATTAATTAATGATAGTAAGCATATTGAATCAAATTTAAATCACTAACGGTTCGGCGTAGTGATATCGATAACACGCGCGGCGTTGCCACCTCACGCCACACGATTTGACTTTTGCGCTAACGGAAGAGGAAGAGATCGCGAGAAACGACGCGTTTAAAAGAGACTGAAATAAATTCGAAAATCAAGGGAAATTTATAACAATAAACGCCTGCCAAAATGCTGAAATCGTCGGTGCCCGTGCAGCTGACAAAATTGCGAAACAGCGCAGAGGCCGTGGCGTCCATTGCCCGCGAAAAGGGATCCCAAGGTGCCCAAGGACAAAAGCAACAGGTGGACAAAGAGCTATCCACCATCATGGATGACTTGCAGCGGGATTACGGGGATTACAAGTACACGGTATACCGGTGCGCCAGTAAATTTGTGGCGCTGCAAAAGATATTTCACAGTGAGTCAGTCGCCTAGGTGGTCCATTCGGAGGAGTCCCCAAGGATTAACCTTCAAATTGCAGCCGGAAAAATCCCCTACAAGCTGGTTTTGGCCATTTTGGATCGCCATAACTTGAGTGGCGGCCTGGAGCTGATGGTTCCTCCATTCCAGTTGACCTCCCTGCTCCACGATGTATACTTCGCCTGCGAGAAACTGGGCCATTTCAACCAGGATGCGAACTATAAACTGGACAGGGCAACCGGGCTGCTGGCCAACTTCTTCTGGAATGTCTACGATCCGTGGGTTGAGTTTCTGCCATCTTAAGAATACGTCTGATATTTGATTGGTTTCGCTAGGCAACGCAGACACTCCATATCCCTGCTAGAGATCAGGATCACCTTCATACTGCTGTGCAAGCTATATAGCAGCGATCACCTGGTGGGCGACATCTTTGGCCTGCTGGCCGATCCCAAGTCTCAGATCATCTCCAGATATGCATTCGAACAGCTCCTGGCCACGCTGAGCAAGTTACTCAGCTATTTGGGCGAGGCCAAGGCCTATGGCGTTCACAATCTTCCGCTGGCCATGGAGCAGTGCTTTGCTCGCTGTCCACATGGCGTTGGCGGACTGACCGAGCCGCAGTTCCACAAACTCTGGACGGGATCGGGCGTCCAGACGAGATTCCTGATCTATGGCAATCTGCTGGCACTGGTGAAACGCATCGAGGACACCGAGCATTTGATTCACAGCAATTCTTGTGCCGGCTGCCGCAAGGAGCACATTGTGGGCATACGTTTCCGCTGTCAGGTGTGTAGGGATATATCGTTGTGCCTGCCCTGCTTTGCGGTGGGCTTCGCTGGTGGTCGCCACGAGCCGGGTCATCGGATGTGCGAGGTGTTCGTGGAGGATCAGCCGCCATTGCGTTGGACCCGCCATCTGGCCAGGCTGTGCGGCTGGCTGGTGATGCCGCGCAAGACACAGGAGGAGGAGCGTCGCGGCTTCTGCAATGCGCAGGAGAGTGGGCCCGCCTTGGGTCAATCCGCTGCCACGCCCATTCCCGCGGAGACGCGCAGTGTGCGCAGTCAGTGCCAGGAGAAGGACCGCACAGTAGTCCTGCAGCAACAGCAGCAGGAGCTCTGCTCCCTGACAGGGCTAGCCAGCGAGGCGTCCAGCCGGCTGCAGTCCATCATCGATCGATTGCTTTTGCAAAATGCGTGCGTATATTCCCGTTTTCGCCACACTTTTTAGCCAAGCCTTAAGGTTCTCTTGCATTTCAGGAAGCTGGAAACCCAGCTGCAAACAGTGGCCACCGCATCTAGTTCGGAAATATCGCAGTTTCTGAGCGCCCATCAGTGCTTCCTGCTGCAGATCATCGAGGATATGCGACAGCTATCAGTGAGGTTTCCACACATTCGGTCCATAAAGCTGATCTAACTCCATTTATATACACTTCCAGCATGCCTCTGCGGTAACTTCCCCGCCACCTGCGCCAGCTGTTCAAGTGGCGCCTTCAGCTGCGCCCCTAGTCAGCTCCACTTTCCTTAGCTCCAGCACGCCTCAGCGGCAGATGCTATTCGACATGTATGCGCCCGTGGGTGCCAATCTCACGCACTCCAGTAAGAAGAGAACCTACAGCAGATCCACAAGAAAGCTCCTCTAAGTTATTTGTTTCTTGTAGTAAATGGCGCCGACTTGAATCGCAGCTATTTGGAGGCAAACAAATCGGATTACTCGCTCAACGACATAAGCTTGTGGTTCGACCAGCGTCGCTCGAGTGTCCAGCCAGGACAAGGACCTGGATCCCTGCCGGCTCCTCTGCCGCTGCCCATGCCGCTGGGTGCTCTGCTGGAACAGCAACCGGCAAACGGCGGCGATGGCCGCGACACCGAGATGGTAAACTTCAAGCTGCTGCTGCACAAGGTCAAGGAGATCGTCGAGGACTCGTACAGCGACAATGCCGAATTGTCGGCGGCCACGCAAAATCTGGAGAACGTTCTCGATAGCATCATCAAGAGCGAGGAACAGCAGCGGCGCATTAGCACGTGAGGATGCGGATGCCACAATGCCCAACTCCTATCGATTCCAGCCAGACCAAGTCCACTTAGCCTTAAGTTGTAAAGTTTAAAAGTAATCGTGACACAATGACACAACGAGTCATGCATTTATTATAACCTTTTTCCTATTCACATGTGCTTTAACATTCGCGTAAATGTTTTAATTTGTTTGTTTACAACTCTGACAAGAATGCAATACAACAAAATGTTTTTATAAAAATAAACAATGCATAAAACACATTGCTAACAAAGCAGATACATAGATTTGCCAATGCGAAGAGAAGAACAAAACGCATTTACGCCCTATTGTCATCATCATCATCATCATCATCGGTGAATAGCATAGAAGCCAACACATCGCTGGCCATTTGTGCCTTGTTGAGCTGCGTCAGCTGCTCCCGGCGCTGCTCCACACTGGCTGCCGGCTCACTCAAAACCTTCCAGGCGTCCATCTCCTCGAACAGACTGTTTAGCAGCTCCATCTCCATGTCGGCAGGCGACATGTTGTGCTCAGCGACCTCTAGCACATTGAGGTTGCAGTGCAGCTGGAGGAGATCGCGCGTCAGGCGATGCAGTAGCAGACGCAACCGATCGTCCGTTTTGGCGTAAACATGCCAATGCTTTCCGGGATCGTCGCGAAGCAGCAAGGTGTCACACCACTGTGACAGCGGCTGGCGATTGTAGAAAATACGCTGGACAGGATCGGCGGCGATGTTGGAAGACTGAAAGTGAGAGCCAGGATCACTGTCGTCCAGCAAGTCGGAAGCTGTAAGGGATTCTGAGTTAAAAGGGACTACAGGAGCTCTTGACAAAACTACTCACTCGGCTCCTTGTCTGCCTCCTGGGCTTGGATCAACTGAAACTGCAGCTTGGAGACGAGAAGCTGCTCGAATGTCTTGCAATCCTGGGCCGACTGGAATTCCAATTTCAGGGAGCAACGCGCCGTGTGCGTCATAATAACAGCCAAAAAGTCTTGGTGCAGCGTGGCGGGGGAAAATGTGGGTGCCAAAGATTCTGTTTTATCGAGCAGTTTCTTCACATCGAAGGTAATGAGATGGATTTGCCTAGGGGATGCATCCTCGCCAATCTCGTACGTTGCTATCAATACGAGTTTCTCCGCCTCGAGGAGATCGACCAGGCGCAGGCGCACCACCATCGCGGCAGATCGTTCCGGCGGTAGTATTCTTTCCTTCTCCACCGGTCGCCATTTGAGACGCCTGCTATGCTGGTCCTGGCAGGCCCAAAACTGCGCCAGCTGTTCGTAGTCCTCGGGTGGTTGGCCATCTGCCTGCAGAGGCAGCTCGTACAGGCGATGCTCCACGCTGAAGTCGGTGTGTGGTTCGATTACAACAATCGGATACAGCTCCTTGACTATGGTGAGCCGATTGGTGCCAGTGTTGTTGACCAGCAGTGTGCCAAAAACGAAATAATCGCCGCAGATCCGAGTCCATACATCGCCGAGTCGTCGCAGCGGCTGCTTCTCCTCAAGGAGCAGCGAACGCTGGCCCGGCGTGCCGAAGTATAGAAGGTCTTCGACGATGGCGAATTCCTTCTGGTTTTGTATTCGCTGGCTGTTGAGCTCGGCTTCGGCACGGTGCACCTCCTGCAACAGGCTCTCGAAATCCTGAGCGGGCAAGCCGGCATTTTTGGACGTGCTGGGCTCCTCACTTAAGAAATCCTCTTGGAAATCGCAACGCTGGCGCTTGCCATTACCGAACTCCAGCTCCACGACGGCCTGGAAGGGAATGGGACCTTCGACCATCTGGTAGTCCACCACATCCTTGTGATCCGCCACCAGCTCGAAGTTGGCCCCGTGATCCTTGGGCCTCTTTAGGACGACGAGGTGCCTCCAGCACTGAATTAGCAGGTAGATGCCCTGCCGTTGCCACACAAACTTGCCGAATTTGAGGGGCAAATCCTCCGGCGGATCCAGCATGCTCCAGTCCACCTTCTCGTCAGTGGGTTCCTGCTTGGACAGAAAGGGACAAAGCGGTCCGTCGTAGGCCTCCAGTTGGCTGGCTATTTGCTTTAGTTTCTTGTCCTTCAAATCAATGTAGTGCACCAGAACCTTGCGCCGGAATTCGTAGAACTTTAGGTTCCTCGCTAGAACCAATGTGGTGGGGTCATCCCGCGGTCGGCCCACGTGAAGATTGGCGCAGAAGGCCAACCGGGCCGGCTGGAGCAGCATCTCCGGCACATTCTCCTGGACAAATGGCAGCATGGATGCGGAAGCCACAAGATGGATATGGCGACCTTGAATCAAAAGCCCTTCGAATCGATAGCTTCTGAATTCAAGCAGTAGTTATCGATGCGGTGAGCGATACTAGCCTATTTTGAAATATAAATATTAATATTAATAATGTTTCAAATGCTGCTTTTATCGAGAGGTAAATCGTTAATACCGCATAAACGCAATCAGTGTTACATAACCAATCTATGCACTTTACATTCTATCATAATCATGCAATTTCCCATAATAAACACGTATCGATAAGCTGATAACGTTGGCCGTCGACTAGCACCGATTATTCAACAAGTTGTGTCAATCGGTCGAACAGCTGAGCGTTGTAAGTGGGAAGAAGAAGACGGCACACAAACATTGCATTCCTCTCCGCCCGCGCGTTCTCATTTCCCATCTCTCTCACTCTGTCTCTCGCGCTCTCCATCTCTCTCTCTCGCTCCGCCTCTCCACCCCCCACAGCGCTCCACCGCCCGGGACCCACATTCTTGTGTGTGATTTCTGGTTCAGGTTCTGATTTCCCGCGTGTCCTTGTGTGTGTGCGCGCTGCAGTGTCTGTGTATCTGTTACTGTTGCTGCATCTTCTGCATCAACTGCAACGTTACCAAAAATCAAAAGAAAATCGCCAGCAAAAGCTTAATTTTGTTGCTCAGTGCTTTAAGTATTAGCTGTTTGACAGCAGCAAACACACGTAAGAAACAACAAAAACAACGATAAAAGACAACAGCACAAATGCAGAGCAATTGAAGCGCAAACACACACAAACATTCGTTGCGGCTGTAAGAGCGAGACACAAAATAAGGCTAATTTATAAGAGAAAAGTGTGCTGCAAGGAATCGATAAACAACGGGAGTCGAGGAGCGGAAAAGAAGTAACCAATAAATACTGTGAATGCGATATTAAAGAGCGACAACAACCAGCAGCTGTGAATCACTCCGTCCCGCTCCCCCGCGCGCTTCCAGTCACTCCAGTTGCTCCACTTCCAGTGCCGGATATTCGGATTTGGACTCGGATTCGGATACGGATTTCGCTTGGTTCGATTCTGTTTGGTTCGGATCGGTTTGGCTTTGCTTGCCAACTCGCAATCCCACTTGAAGTTCCCGTTTTACCACAAACATGGTGAGTGCTGGCGGATTATTGCCGCCAGTTTCGAGTTGTTTTGGTCAAAAGCGGCAGTGGCAACCAAACAGCAACACCCACACACCACACACACACGCACAGTGCAAGCTTCTTGGCCAGGTTTCGAGCTCCTCCATCGGCGCAGTTTCAATCCAAACTTCGTGGTAAACAGTTGGCCGCTTGCCCACTAAAAGCGCAGTGAAGCCTCTGCGTGAAGAACGTATACAGTTTCAAAGTCCTTAGAGGTTGATTACATGCTACAATATATATTTAAGCGAAGCTTTTCGAAACAATCGTGGAGTTGTTCAAAATACAGTGAAACCTCCATGTATATACATGGAATACACGTTCCGTTTTTGAAGGTCGAAAGAAAAAGAAACATATATATGAAGTACAGTATTAATTCCAGCAGTGAGCAGGAAAAACAAAAAGGAAAAAACAAAGCAGGAAAATAAACAAATTTTGGAGTCCAGATTTGAAGTTTTTTTTTTGACATGTGTAAAATTGTTTATATCATTATAGCACATGTTTAATTCCAATTGATAAAATTTAGAAAAAGAATGTTTAATATTCTAAAACGTGATTAAATTTATTGCCACAGCAATAAATTAATAAATTGTAAGCAGTGAACCGAACTGAAATTTAAAGAACTTGACCGTGGATGGTGCGCGTTATTTGGTAACCCCTGTACCCAGATTAGTTGCAATTCCTAAGGTAATCTGCGATTGAAAAAGGCCCAGACCTGTGGTTGTTTGGAAAGGGTTAAGTAACTGGATGCCTGAGCTCTTGTCTTACTCGAGTGGGCATTCAAATTCGCCGGTGGGAGCAGCACTCGAGATCCATCTGTGCATGAATCTCCGCTAGAAGCTGCGTTGTGTGTCTACCCAGCGGGAGCTGCTTACTAAAGATTCAAATTCGTTTTCGCAGAGCCCGCCCATCGTCACGCGACGGAGTGCGCAGCAGGCGAAGATTCAGACGCGGGCAATGGCCAGTAAATCGAAGACGGGCACGCCAGGGGCGCCGACGGCGGCGGGTGGCTCTGCCGGCGGCATCAGCAGCAGCAGCGGCAGTATCAGCGGCGGATTTAATGCCGCCGATCCGCGAAAGACGAACAAACCGAGCGCAGCGCTCTTGGAGGCGAAACGTCGAGCGCGGAACAACATGCTCAAGAATCAGGGCTGCGGATCGCAGGAGAGCGTCACGGATATATTCCAGAATGTGAGTGCTAACTGACTGACCTCTATCCTCTGTCCTTGTGCGATCCTAACCAAGTGATCTTTAACCATCACCTGCGAAAAGGCTGTCAACAGCAAGAGTATGGTGCGGAAACCCACGGCACTGATCTACGATGAGTCCATGAGCCAGCACTGTTGCCTGTGGGACAAGGAGCACTACGAGTGTCCCGAGCGCTTCACACGCGTCCTGGAACGGTGAGTATATTTGAATAAAACGAAACGAATTAAGCTGATATGTGTTCCCTAATCTCCTCATGCAGCTGTCGCGAACTAAATCTGACGGAGCGCTGCCTGGAGTTGCCCTCGAGATCGGCCACCAAGGATGAGATTCTGCGCCTGCACACAGAGGAGCACTTCGAGCGGCTAAAGGAGACGTCCGGGATTCGCGATGACGAGCGCATGGAGGAGCTGAGCTCCCGCTACGATTCAATTTACATTCATCCGGTGAGCAAGCGCATCCATTGGGATCCATGGAACAGTGCATCCAAGTGCCTGGCTCCAAATTAGCTCATTTTATTGTATTTGCACTTGATTGCTTGCGAAGATTGCGTTGTTTTTAATTCGACGGCTTGATAAATGCAAATTGGAGCAGATTAGATTAGATGCGGCCCATTGCACAGGTACAGTGCGGTGCATAAATGTAAATGGTTGAGTGACTGGCATAAATAAGGCAAATGACTATTCCTCGCAACTTAAAATGCATTTATTCCCCGATTGTAATTCTAATATGTATATTCTCGTTGTCATTATCTTTCAGTATTGTATCTTTATATTGCGTGCAATATTAATTTAGTTTGCTCAAACTTTAGTTATTGTTTAGTCTGATTTACGACTGCCCACAGCATTTATTACTTTATATTTCATTAGCTAAATCCTCCTGCAATCTGAAGCGAACTGTAAATTCGTTAAAATAGGCTAGTACTCATACTATTCCATCCTAGATAAGATTCAGTGTTTTAATAGCTCCGAACTTGTTATATATAGAGCACTGATAACCCTATCTGCCTCCCACCCGCAGTCCACTTTCGAGCTCTCCCTGCTGGCCAGCGGCTCTACCATCGAGTTGGTGGACCATCTGGTCACCGGAAAGGCGCAGAATGGCATGGCCATCATCCGGCCACCGGGTCACCATGCGATGAAGGCCGAGTACAACGGCTATTGCTTCTTCAACAACGTGGCACTGGCCACCCAGCACGCACTCGATGTCCATAAGCTGCAGCGCATCCTGATCATCGACTACGATGTGCATCATGGACAGGGAACCCAGCGGTTCTTCTACAACGATCCCAGGTAAAGTGGGCCATTTCTGTTTAGTATTCTCATTCATCGTGTATGTGTTTCAGGGTGGTTTACTTCTCCATCCATCGCTTCGAGCACGGCAGCTTCTGGCCGCATCTGCACGAGTCGGACTACCACGCCATTGGATCGGAAGCGGGCACGGGATACAACTTTAATGTGCCGTTGAATGCGACGGGAATGACCAATGGCGATTACCTGGCCATTTTCCAGCAGCTGCTGCTGCCGGTGGCCCTGGAATTCCAGCCGGAGCTAATCATCGTTTCGGCTGGCTATGATGCGGCGCTGGGCTGTCCGGAGGGTGAGATGGAGGTGACGCCGGCCTGCTATCCGCACCTGCTGAATCCGCTGCTGCGACTGGCCGATGCCCGGGTGGCCGTCGTTCTGGAGGGCGGCTACTGCCTGGACTCGCTGGCCGAGGGTGCGGCCCTAACCCTGCGCTCCCTGCTGGGTGATCCTTGTCCGCCGCTGGTGGAGACAGTGCCACTGCCGCGTGCGGAACTCGCCCAGGCCCTGCTCAGCTGCATTGCCGTGCACCGACCCCACTGGCGGTGTCTGCAGCTCCAGCAGACCTATGATTGCGCCGAATTGCAGGATCGGGATAAGGACGAGGATCTGCACACGGTGCTGCGCCACTGGATGGGCGGACCACCGCCTGTTGATCGTTACCCTACGCGCGATACGGCCATTCCGCTGCCACCGGAAAAGGTGGTCAGCAATGCGGCTCGTCTGCAGGTGCTGCGAGCGGAGACCAAGCTATCGGTGCCGTCGGTGAAGGTGTGCTATGCCTACGATGCCCAAATGCTTCTGCACTGCAATCTAAACGATACGGGGCATCCGGAGCAGCCGTCGCGCATCCAGCACATCCACAAGATGCACGACGACTACGGTCTCCTGACGCAGATGAAGCAACTGTCCGCCAGGGCGGCCACCACAGACGAGGTGTGCCTGGCACACACTCGCGCCCATGTGAATACAGTGCGTCGATTGCTTGGCCGCGAGCCGAAGGAACTGCATGACGCTGCTGGGATCTACAACTCGGTGTACCTGCATCCGCGCACCTTCGACTGTGCCGTCCTGGCCGCCGGGTCAGTGCTGCAGGCGGTGGACAGTGTGTTGCGTGGCGAGTCCCGCAGCGGCATCTGCAACGTCCGTCCGCCGGGCCATCATGCCGAGCAGGATCATCCGCACGGCTTCTGCATCTTCAATAATGTGGCCATTGCGGCGCAGTATGCCATACGGGACTTCGGTCTGGAGCGTGTGCTGATCGTGGACTGGGACGTCCATCACGGCAATGGGACGCAGCACATCTTCGAGTCCAATCCCAAGGTGCTCTACATCAGCTTGCATCGCTACGAGCACGGCTCCTTCTTCCCCAAGGGACCCGATGGCAACTTCGATGTGGTGGGCAAGGGAGCCGGCAGGGGCTTCAATGTGAACATACCCTGGAACAAGGTGGGTTTTCGCATTGATATACACACTTACGAGCCCAACTCATTCCACTCACTTTGCAGAAGGGCATGGGTGACCTGGAGTACGCACTGGCCTTCCAGCAGCTGGTCATGCCCATTGCGTACGAGTTCAATCCGCAACTGGTGTTGGTATCCGCCGGATTCGATGCTGCCATCGGCGATCCCTTGGGCGGATGCAAGGTGACGCCCGAGGGCTACGGCATGCTCACCCACTGGCTGTCGGCTTTGGCCAGCGGTCGGATAATCGTTTGCCTGGAAGGTGGCTACAATGTGAACTCCATTTCGTACGCGATGACCATGTGCACCAAGACGCTGCTGGGTGATCCCGTGCCGACGCCCCAGCTAGGAGCCACGGCGCTGCAGAAGCCACCAACGGTGGCCTTCCAGAGCTGTGTGGAATCGCTGCAGCTGTGCCTGCAGGTGCAGCGCAACCACTGGCGCTCGCTGGAGTTCGTCGGACGGCGGCTGCCGCGCGATCCCGTCGTGGGCGAGAACAACAACGAGGATTTTCTTACCGCCTCCTTGCGACACTTGAATATCTCAAATGACGATGCTACGGTTGCGGCAAGCGGACCCGCCGTCGATCGTCCCGACTGCGGCGATGAGCGGCCCAGCGGGAGCAAGCCCAAAGTCAAGGTAAAAACGCTCAGCGACTACTTGGCGGATAACAAGGAGGTACGAGGACAGCACTGCGTTTATCCCTCAGCTCGCCACTAATCGCTTCTTTTCGTGCCTTTCTCCATCTCAATCCCATGCCATGCAATCTCTGCGCCTCGATACCGTTCCCAATCCCCATTCGCGTGTCAGGCCCTCGAACAGAGTGAGATGTTCGCCGTGTATCCGCTCAAGACGTGTCCGCACTTGAGGCTCCTGCGTCCGGAGGAGGCGCCCCGATGTAAGCCAATGCAGTCCGGAGAAGATTCCCTCACCTTTTGGTCAAGATAATAGCAATTCCTAATTGTGTTACAAGTTAATTCTTCAATAACTTATTTAACATTTTATTTAAACAGGAATGTTGTTTGAAATGCATATAGTGAATACCCTATAAATCTGAAAAAATCAGGAAATCATTTACAGGAAGTGCTATTATTTTGACCAATTTTAAGGACTCTTCTTTCTATTAATGTTCATCGTTTTCTTTGCTTTTTGTGCTTGAAATTGGAAATTGGCTACTTTTCTAAATTATTTATAACTGCTTAATGATTTATGTGCATATGGCATGCAATTTTTTTGAGCTTGGCGGCTGTTTTTTTTCTTTCATTATCTTGTGTTTATTGCGTTTTTTAAAAAGTCTTTGTGCTTCAATCCTTACTGAATCGAAATCCGTGCGAAAAATGACGTTTCTTCGGTTTTCAACCAAAAATCTGCCGTGTGACTTACTTTGATCTACCTTTATCTTAGTTTAAAACATTAGAACATTTGATACATCGCCTGCATGTAAACTGCTTCTTGAGCTACACACTGTTCAATCCTTTAACGACTAACACACATTCTCACCGATTTCCCATCCCAACCAGCACTAGACAGCAGAGCGGAGTGCAGCGTTTGCGGATCGACGGGGGAGAACTGGGTGTGCCTGAGCTGCAGGCATGTAGCCTGCGGTCGCTATGTAAACGCCCACATGGAGCAGCATTCGGTGGAGGAGCAGCATCCGCTGGCGATGAGCACGGCGGACCTGTCTGTGTGGTGCTACGCGTGCTCCGCGTACGTGGACCATCCCCGCCTGTATGCCTACCTCAATCCGCTGCACGTGGACAAGTTCCAGGAACCGATGGCCTGGACACATGGCTGTGCGTGGCGCGAGGATGGATGCTATGCGACGGGGCCCGATGGTCGAGATGAGGATGATGAGAATAATGATGATGACAATGTCGCCGGTAGCAGCATCTGCCTGCGACTGGAGCGCAACAACTGACCCTTAGCCATCCGCGTGCTGGACGCCCTCACGGACTACTTGTGCGCGCTCTGCCCGCCACTCAGACACCTAATCCAGTTCCTGGCCGAGCACCTCTGGCCGCTGCTGGAGCGCATTTACCTAAACCTAGTGCACTACTTCCTGGCCCACTGAGCACCCCATATCCAATCCTCTAGCTCGCATCCGCAACTGATCTGAAAACTGCTGCAGCTGGCAGCCGGTCATCCCCTGGAGATCCTGGCACCAGTCACCCTACCATTTACACAAATACAAATTGTTATCAACTAATGATCTAATAAACAATTCAAGTGTTTTTTGAGTTTATTTTCGAATACACTACAGTGTACAGTTAATGAGATCGAACTTTTTAAGTTCATATTCATATTTCTATTATTCATATTTCTATTCATCCCAGTCTAATCGACAGTTCATCCATGTTCTTTTTTTTCTAGCTATATCTCTAGATTAACTCAATAGTTATTGATAGTCATAACCTAAGCTACTAAAGATTACTTCTTTTTCTGCTGCTTTGCCTTCCCCTTGGAGGCTGGAGTAGGTTGCTGCTTGCGCTTCATTGGCTTCCTCTCCCAGTCGCCGTGATCATTGGAGACATCGCTGTCGCTGTCGGAGAAGTCGTCGCTCTCCTTGTCTTCCGATGAGATGTTTTCTTCGGAGGATTCCTCGGCTTTCTGCGGCGCCTTCTTTGCCTGTATCTTGTTCTGCTTCTCCTTCCCATTCTTCTCGGCATCCAGCTCCTTATCCTGCTCGTACTCGATGGTCACGAATCCGCGGGGTGCCGCCGGCTTGGCTCTTTGGCCAGTCTCCACATTCGCCATTGGTTTCTTCTCCACTTTGATGCCTTGTTCCACCGGTTGGTCATTGCCGAACTGGCAGAGATCCAGCAGGCCCATGGCGGTGGGTCGGAAGTCAACGATGGTGCTGGCAATCTCCTCCAGCTTGCGCGTTTCCATGTCGATCTTCCAGACTTTGATTTCACCAGCGCTGGAAAAGATAAATTTGTATATGTAAAAACGAATATGGTGATGGGTGTTCCTAGTGATCTGGATGTAGCTTGGATTTTCATCGAATAACACACCTAGAGACGGTGGCCAGTAATTCGTTCAGATAGGCGATGGCCTTGACCCTTTCATTGTGTACAGGAATGAAGGTGGGCTGCAAAGTAGGCGCACTTAAGTATCATAGATAACAGGCTGAGAAAGCGCGAATCTTACTGGTGTATCATCTTTGTCCTTAAGGGAAATCCAGACAATGCTACCGTTGTCCAGGCCAATCAGACACTCGTTTCCATCCAGCCAGGTGACGCAAATGGGCTTCGCCGGCATATCAATGCGACGAATAACATTGGCGCCCTCGATGCCCCAGATCTCCATAGTCAATGGACCGCTCAGTGTGAAGTGATCGCCCTGCTTGGACCACGACAAGCAGCCCGGGTGGAATCCCAGCGGAGCCTTGTTCTTTAAATTGGTCTTGTAGGCGACGCGGCCCTTGACCAGATTCCAGGTGTTCAGCACCTGGTCGCAGCCCAAAGATAAGGCCAACTTGCTGCTAGGATGGCAACTGATGTGGGTGACGGCGCGGCCGGCATGGGCCTTCTTCCAAACGCCTTCTTTGGTCCAGCTGCCCACGCGTGTGGCGATCATATGGCCATCGTCGCTCCCGGAGAGCAAGTGCGACAGGTCCGGCGAGAATTCCAGTGTGTTCACTGTGCCAGCGTGCGAGAGTATGATTTGCGACTGTTTCCGCGTGCGCATGTCGTAGACAAAGATCCTGTCGTCGGTACCGCCAGTGGCCACCCAAGGCCACTGCACGGCCACCGATGTAATGGATCCTGCATGGGAGTTGTCCGCAAAAGTCTGCTTCAGCTGGAACTTGACGGGATTGGTCAAGCCGTCAGTCGGCGATTCGATGAGCTTGAAGCCCAGCAAGACCTCCTCGTAGGTGCCCAATATGATCTCGATTTCCGGCGGCATGGCAGCGGTTCGAAATGAAAATGGAAATAGAAAAAAAAAATGGATTTGTCGAATGTCACTAAATTCTATTCAAGAATTTGTTTCTGCTGTCAGCACGTGTTCCAGCGGCAACGACTATTCGAAGCTAAAGGCGGAGAAACATTGACGCCAACATCGATGACATCGATGTCTACGAAAAATCACAGTCATCGATGTTATTCGAGAAATCATCGATGATTTGCCATCTCTATTGCGCATCGGAGGAAAAAAGCGTATATATTATTTTTCCATATTTTCTAATACAATTATTAATAGCATATTACAAATTTAATGTGACTTGCTGGTGGTGTTGGCTGGCGTCGTGTAAGATATCGATAAATATCTGAAAAATAAGTTTTTAACTCTCTCAGTTGTTTCTCATTGAATTTCATAATTTAGTATATTTGTTTACTGGACCAGCTGAGGATGAAAAGGTGGACGTCAAATACTACCTTTTTATTTAAGCAATATTAAAAAAGAAAGTAATCTTTAAATAAAAAAGATCAAAGAACAAAAATTGTTTATATTTAAAACATCGATGTTTTTCGCCAACCTTTACCTCTAGCTTGCAATCTGGCCGTCCGTCCACTAGCAGTGACGGAGTGCGCCGTAACAGAGCTGTTAAAGCTGTAATCGATAACTTTGATTGGCACTTGTGCGATATCTGAGTAATAAGTAGTATTTTGTGATATGTTGCGAATGAAAATTCACTAATATCTGTATAAAAACAATTGCATTGTGCTGCGCGCTGTGTTTGGGTAACTAAGGACAGTGGGAGTACCGTCCGTCATTTGGAGGCGTTGCAGCGCCAAACCGGCAAACAGAAATCCAAAGAAAGCGCCATGTCGAAAAGTTCCGGGTAAGTTTTGCCCCCCAAATTGTTTGAAAACAGATGAACTAATTGCTTTATTTTCCCGCAAAAGGCGTGATCGAGACAGGGAGCGCGACCGGGAAAGGGAGAGGGAGCGCGACCGTGAGAGAGAGCGCGACAGGGATCGTGAGCGGGACAACCGGCACGACAGTCGCAGTCGCGACTATGACATGGGCAAGTCCAGGAACGGAGGAGGCGGTGGCGGCTCCCGGAACATGCGCGAGGACCGGAAGCGAGGCAAGGACATGGTCAGCGATCGTGAAAGACGCGACGATAAGCGGAGGAAGTGTTCCAGGTCAAAGGATTACGAGGACAAGTAAGCATGCGATTCTCTCTACAAAAATGTGGCTTTTAGTGTATGTCTGTGATTGAATAGGTTTAAATACTTCAAAAGGTCGAAGGTTAATATTAAAACATTTATAATTGATTGGATTATGTGTGAAAACGTCACGTTTTCAACCGTTCAGAACCAATTTCGTGAGTCTGCTTTTATTTGCTTAAATTTAAAATGGTTCCCAAATATTTAAGTATCCTTATCCTTAGTTACTTTCGAGTATGTGGATTGAAAGAAGGCTAACGGGACATCCATCCTCTAAAGACAAACTTTTCTTAGTTCGCCCCATTACAGGCGCCTGGACAAGGATCGTGACCGTGATCGGGATCGCGATCGGCAGCGTGAAAAGGAACGGGAGCGCGAGAAGGAAAAGGAGCGCGAAAAGGAAAAAGAGCGCGAGAAGGAAAAGGATCGGGACCGAGATCGCCAGCGAGAAAAGGAATCGGATAGCAGGCGAGCGGCCGCATCAGCTCCGCTCATCATACCATTGCTCTCGACCAGCTGCTCCGAAGAGGAGGTGGAGGAGATCGACAAGGAGGAGCAGCAGCGTCGTCTGGAGCAAGAGATGATTAAGCGGCGCGAGCGAATCGAACGTTGGCGCGCGGAACGCAAGCGGGACACCAAGGCGGCTGTTGTGGCGCCATCAGTGGTCAATTCAGCAAAGAAATGGAGTCTGGAGGACGAGTCCGAGGAGGACGACAGCAATCCCGCTCCGCCGCTGGAGAGTGGGAAAAAGGACGCCGAACCCGACTCGCCGCCCTCAAAATTCCACAGCATACGCAAGCGCTTCGACGATGACGTGGTCGAGTCGAAGTTCTCGCCCGTTAAGCGCCCCACCTTTAGCAAATCATTTGGCAAATTGGGCATTGGCCTGGCCACCAAAGCCGAGGCGGATATCAAGAAGGAGCCACCGCCGGTGGACACCAAAAAGGAGATCAAAAAGAAGCCCGAACCAGTAGCGGCCAAAATGGAGATCGTTGAGGAGCCCACCGTCGCAACAGGGGAGAAGACCAAGAAGGAGCCGGAACAGCCGCATGTGCATGCTAAAGCGGATCCGGAAGTGTGTGACAAGCCGCAACCCGAAGCCGAGCCAGAAGACGAAATTGATCCACTGGATGCCTACATGCAGGAGGTCAACAACGAGATGCGGCGTGTGAACAATTTCGTCAATCCACCCGCCAAATCGCAGGGTGTCGTCATTCTCACGGGAGTGGCCAAAAAGAAGACGACGACGTTGAAGAAGGGCGAGGTGATAGAACAAAACATGGACAGCTTGGAGTACTCCAGCGAGGACGAACTGGAGGACATACGTGACACGGCCGTTAATCTGGCGATGAAGCACCGCAAGGAGCTGGCCAAGATTGATCATTCCTCGGTTACGTATGCGCCCTTCCGCAAGAACTTCTATGTCGAGGTGCCGGAACTGACTCGCATGACGGCCGGCGATGTGGAGAAGTACCGCTCCGACCTTGAGGGCATCCAGGTGAAGGGCAAGGGCTGTCCAAAGCCCATCAAGGTGAGTTCCAACTAGATACAGATTATGTGTGTGTTTTGAAAAATGTAAATATTGTGCTGTATTAAATTTTTTAGTAATTTCTGTTTGCCAAAACCAAAAATACCTTTAAAAATAATCCTCTTTCTGCAATCTTCTCCAGACTTGGGCACAGTGCGGCGTCAGCAAGAAAGAGATGGAAGTGTTGCGACGGCTGGGCTTCGAGAAGCCCACGCCCATCCAGTGCCAGGCCATACCGGCCATCATGTCCGGACGGGATCTGATAGGTATTGCTAAAACTGGCAGTGGCAAGACGTTGGCATTCATTTTACCAATGTTTAGGCATATTCTGGACCAGCCGAGCATGGAGGATGGCGACGGTGCTATCGCTATCATAATGGCGCCCACTCGCGAACTCTGCATGCAGATCGGCAAGGACATCCGCAAGTTTAGCAAGTCGCTTGGCCTGCGGCCAGTTTGTGTTTACGGCGGCACGGGGATCTCCGAGCAAATTGCCGAGCTGAAGCGTGGCGCCGAGATAATTGTATGCACGCCGGGTCGCATGATCGACATGCTGGCGGCGAATTCTGGACGTGTGACGAACCTGCGTCGCGTCACCTATGTCGTCTTGGACGAGGCAGATCGCATGTTCGACATGGGCTTCGAGCCGCAGGTGATGCGCATTATCGATAACGTGCGACCGGATCGCCAGACGGTCATGTTTAGCGCAACGTTTCCACGGCAAATGGAGGCGTTGGCCAGACGCATACTTAAGAAACCCATCGAGGTGATCGTCGGCGGTCGGTCGGTGGTGTGCAAAGATGTCGAACAGAACGTAGTCATTCTCAACGACGATGCGAAGTTCTTTAAGCTGTTGGAGCTGCTGGGCATCTACCAGGAGGCGGGCAGCATCATTGTGTTTGTCGACAAGCAGGAGAACGCCGACATCCTGCTGCGCGACCTCATGAAGGCATCGTATCCGTGCATGAGCCTGCACGGCGGCATCGATCAGTTCGATCGCGACTCCACCATCATCGACTTCAAGTCGGGCAAGGTGCGCCTACTGATTGCCACCTCGGTGGCGGCACGCGGTTTGGATGTTAAGGATCTCATACTGGTGGTCAACTACGATGTGCCCAACCACTACGAGGACTATGTTCACAGGTGAGCGCTCTACTGCATATCTACGCGGGATCTACCCCTAATATATTGTTTCTACCATTTCCACAGATGTGGTCGCACCGGTCGAGCGGGCAAAAAGGGCAGTGCCTACACGTTTATCACACCGGAACAATCGCGCTATGCAGGCGACATTATCCGCGCCATGGACCTATCAGGCACACTGATTCCCGCCGAGCTGCAGACACTGTGGATGGAGTACAAGGCGCTGCAGGAGGCCGAGGGCAAGACGGTGCACACGGGCGGCGGCTTTAGCGGCAAGGGCTTCAAGTTCGACGAGCAGGAGTTCAATGCCGCCAAGGAGAGTAAGAAGTTGCAGAAGGCGGCCTTGGGACTGGCCGATTCCGATGATGAGGAGGACATTGAGCAGGATATTGACCAGCAGATTGAGCAAATCTTTGCGGCAAAGCGCACGGTTAAGGATACTTCGGCCGCGGCCACAGCTGCGGCGGCGGCAGCTGCTGCAGCGGCAGCCGCAGCTGCGGCAGTTTCTGGAGCTAATCCGGCACTGGCCTCGGCGGCGGCTCAAGCGGCGGCAGCTGCGGCTGCTGCCAATATTGCCATTGCTGCGGCCTCGGCGCCCGCAACCGGTGGAGCTCCAAGTGTGGCCATGGGCGGTGCTCTAAGCTCCGACAAACTGGAACTGGCCAAACGACTGGCATCCAAGATCAACAGCAGCAAGAATCTGGACACCAAGGGTAGCGTGGTCACTGTGGAGCCCATGATCAAGGGACCGCATGCCACGGGAGCCGCCGCGACCCTGCTGACCGCTCGCACGGTGGCCGAGCAGATGGCCGCCAAGTTAAACAACAAGCTGAACTATCAGCCCAAGGAGGATGAGGAAGGACTAAGCCCGCTGGTGGGTGGTACACCCAACCCGTTTACCAAATACGAGGAGGAACTGGAGATCAACGATTTCCCGCAGCAGGCGCGCTGGAAGGTCACGTCCAAGGAGGCACTTGCTCAGATCTCCGAGTACTCGGAGGCAGGTCTCACCGTACGTGGCACATATGTGCCGCAGGGCAAGAATCCGCCGGATGGCGAGCGCAAGCTCTACCTGGCCATCGAGAGCTGCAGCGAACTTGCCGTGCAAAAGGCCAAGCGTGAGATCACGCGGCTCATCAAGGAGGAGCTGCTTAAGCTCAGCTCCGCTCATCACGTCTTTAACAAGGGTCGCTACAAGGTGGTCTAGACCTAGATCTAGATCTAGATCACTCACCAATCCTCTCGATATGCTAAGATATTCTAATGTTCTTTGGAGCGCGATCAGATAGGCATAAAGACTAGTTTGTGGACATTTGGAGCAGGACAAATGCCCAAACGGATT
Organism: Drosophila sechellia; assembly: GCF_004382195.2. Classification (NCBI taxonomy): domain Eukaryota; kingdom Metazoa; phylum Arthropoda; class Insecta; order Diptera; family Drosophilidae; genus Drosophila; species Drosophila sechellia. The sequence continues at coordinate 15,231,100 of NC_045954.1, forward strand.
TAACCCAATAAATTTATTGGATTCACGCACTTTGTTTGCAACGTGGTCTAGACCTAGATCTAGATCTAGATCCCCCACCAAGCCTCTCGCTATGCTAAGATATTCTAATGTTCTCTAGAGCGCGATCAGATAGGCATAAGGACTAGTTTGTGAACATTTGGAGCCGGACAAATGCCCAAACGGATTTAACTCAATAAATTTATTGAATACACGCACTTTGATTACTTTGCAGCTGTAATCTGTGGACGAGGGACTACTTTTTGCAAATCAAAAGTTCGATAGGCTGACTTTCAGTTTAAACGGCTGACACATATCGGAATAATCGATTTTCCTTATCGAGCAAAGAATTTGTTTCCCAAAAAAAGCGATATAAGTCCGCTTCAACTTTCAACCCATTTAGAACTCAAAATTGTTTTTCTTATAATTTTTTGTTGCTTTTCGCTGCATTTTTATTATTTACTTATATATCTCCGCCAGCACTCGAGCGCTGCAATCAATTGATTTTCATGCTACAGTATTTCTTGTGTCTAGAAACTACTAAAATTAAATTTAAATGTAGTTATGAGCTTGAGCATGTTCCGTTATCAATGGTATGTATTATAATTTTTTATAAACATTATTATGCGCATTTTGTTTTGGTTTAATGAAAAAATTTTACGTTTTTTAATTGGTTTACATTGTTTATGCACTAATTTGTCGGCAAAATGTTGCGGTTTTCTCGATTTAGTGTTCCATTCCCATTCGATACAAAACTATTTGTTATTTTATTTTATTTTATTTAGCATTCGTTTAAAATTATTATTGAATTTCGCGCTTGAGTTTGGTTTTTTCGTGTTTTTTTTTTGTTGGTTTTTCTTTATGGCTACTCATTCAAAATCACTCACACGCACGCTATATATATATATGTATATATATATATATATTTATTCGATACCTTTATATTTCTTCCTTTTTATATGTACAAGTCTAGTTAAAACTATGAAATGTGCTAAATTATACAATAAAAAAAAAACAAAAAAAAATGTTATGTATAGTATATAATTTTTTTAAAATTCTTTATATATATACTATATATTTATATGTAATTCATAGTTGTCATAGAGTTGTTTGCATTTATATTTATATATATGATTTTAGGTTTCCCATTCTGCATTAGTTTAGTTTAGTTTGGCAACATTTTAAATTCGTTGCAATATCTCCAGTTGCTGCTAACATTTTTTTATTCGGTTTTTCGTTTTCTCCTTGATGATATCGTTCTTGCATTAATTTACTTATAATTAGACAAAAAAAATTAAATTATGCCTTGCTTAGCTGTTTGGTTTTTTTGGGGTTTTGGGGCGAGTGTGTGTGTTGGTTTGGTTTTTCTCTTTGGCGGGGGGAAATCCGGATTTTCTTCCGTTCGCATGGGGCCTACGGATTAGGGATTGGGGGTTGCGGGTTTAGGGTGTACGGATTAGTTCTAGGATCTCTACTGTAAGCTAGCTGAAAATCGTTTTGTTTCTGGTTTCCTTTGGCTACAGTTGATGTGTGTGTGTGTGTGTGTGTGGGTGGGGCGATGTGGGTGTTGCATATATAGCTGCGGTATTTACAATCGAATCCTATATAGGTATGTATATATAGCGTATATACAGTGGCTAATGCATAGCGCTTCTGTTTTTTGGGGCATGTGTGCGAGGGTTTTGTCAGTGTGGTGGTGGTTGCTAGTGCTGCTGGCTGCATGCTGCATGCAACATGGAACTCATGTTGCCGCCGCCGTTGTCCATGGCTTCTACCTTTTCTTCTACCCCAGCTCGTCCACATTCATTTTGCCTTTTCCTTAGATTTATAAGCTTAGATTCTTATTATCGGATCACTTGAAGCAATTTCTTGGCATTCTTTTGGTCTTTGTGTGTCTCTCTGTCACTGTATTTGTATCTGTGTGTGTGAGTGTCTGTCTGTCTGTGTGTGTGTGTGTGTGTTTAGTTGTGTAGCAGTGTGTGCGTGTGATGTCCTGTGTATCCTTGTTGTTGGGCAGTAGCAGTTGGGGTTTCTCGTTTTGGAGGGGAAGGCCCGTGTTCAATTGATTTATCATTTCAATTTGTTCACCGCTTTTTGCTCGTTTTTTTCTTCCTGAAAAGAGAGAAACAAAAAGGATACCAATAAATGGCTTAGTTTGCCCAATTTATTCTCGTTTAAATACCGCCAATTTGCGAGATTTATTATTTTGTGATTGAATACAAGAATACAGTGTGCGAAAGGTAAATATTTTATGAAATACAAAATATTTTCAAGGCTTGAAATTCCTCTTTGTGTTTTATAATTTCCAAAACTATGTGTTATTTTTCTGTTTAATAAATGAACAATAATACTTATTCTTTACTGAGCAAACAATAGGTTTTAAATTATTTCAAGGATTTATATCTTATACTTTTGTTTGACAACAAGACACAAAAGGAATCACTTACTAACTAATTAATAATAAATATACTTTGCTTACCTTTTTTTCTTATACAATTCAATAAATTATTGCATTTGATATGTTGGTCCATTGTTTCATTATTCGTTCCTAAAAAAATTCTTGTATTTCTTGGTATTCAATTTGCATTCTCATTGGTTGTGTTATTTGCAAACGATGTTTACTTGGATAATGCTCGGGTGTTCTCCATTTCGATTTTTGGGCTCTCGGTTGGGGGTTTAGCTTTCTCTCTCTCTCACACTCATTCTCTCTCGCTCTCTCTCTCTATTTCTGATTGATCGTAGGAGGGGGGCTTAAGAATCGGGGGATATACATATATAGTTGAGGAGAAGGTGTATATAAATGTTATAGTTCTGTGAAATGCTGCTTTTATTATTATTAGTATTATTTCTGGCCGCTGCTGGTTGATTACTGAGTGAAAGACGTAGAGAGAAGTGGTCATCGTCGTGGTTATTATGGTTGTCGTTATCGTTGTGGTTGCCCTTGTGGTTGTGATGGTTGTGATGGTGGTGATGGTGGTGGTGGAGGTGGTGGTTGTGGGGGTGTTGCTGCCGTTGCGAAGAATACTACATGTATGTACGAGGATCAGGAGCAGGACCAGGATCGGGATCGGTATCGGTATCGGTATCGGTTTGGATCGGTTCAGAACCAGTTGCCGATACAGAACTACAGATAATAGTCGCCCAGACAGGCCGATGTCGCCGCCGCCGCCGCCGCCGCCGTTCCCAATGTCGCATGTGCCGCTCCTGCCGCCGCTGCCGCTGCCGTGTTAACCGCCGCCGCTGCCGTCATAAACGACTATCAGTATCCAAATCCCGCCGAACCGTGGCCAGTCATTGATGGTGTTACACTACTAACTATACCTAATTGTGTGGCTGTATTATTTGATTGTCAGTGTTGTTGAGCGGCAAATTTCATACGTTTTTGTTTTTGACGTTGATTGCAGAACCAGACGCGCACCACGTTTTTCTTCAAATCCAGCTTTTCGGCAATCGCTGCGATTTTCTCACCGGATGGCCTCGGCTGGACGGCGAAGTAGGCTTCCAGAGAACGCTTTTCAGGTGCCGCAATGGAAGTCCTTTTTCTTGAAAAAAGACTCGATATAGATTACTTTAGAAGCGGGGCCCTAAGCTGCGGGACGATCGGTAGTCGGAAGTCGGATGTCGGATGTCGGTATTCGGTATCGGTAGATATATAATGGTGGTATAATGATGGTGCTCTGATACTATGCTCGATCAATGCGAAAAGTCCTAATTTTTCGCGATATTTGCGCGTTAATGAGTGGTCTTTGGATTGGCTGGCGATACCCCATAATCGTTAATGCAAAATAAAACGCGACTACATAAATAATTAATTATAAAAATTAAAATTTAAATAAAGATATCAAAAGAAAATAATACTTTAGATGTTTTTCAATCGATTTTAAGCAATTATGGCACCAACTTCAATGCAATCCTAAAAAAAACGAGAGACAGATGGCGCCACATGCGTCCTGTAAACGTTGGTCCTTCCACGGAAGTAAACTTCAACGCCAGCTGACGCTACGTGGCCAACTCAACTACTTTGTTACGAACAAATGTACCTGTTACCGAGATGCATTATTTATTAATTGGCCGTGCCACATCATTGATAAATAATTTGTACACCTAAATTCGATTATGGGCTATCGCACGTCACTTGGGCCACCATTTAGAGCCGCATCTCCGGCTGTTTTTGGTGTCTGGCCAATTAGTTCGCGCTCAGATGCTGGAGCTGGGTGCTCTGGACTAGGGGCATTTCCGAGTGGAAGGGGATGGCGGACATGTGGACAGATGGACGAATGGACGGATGGGAGTGGAGAGGAGAGGAGCTGGGCTACGCTACCGCGTCAATTAAAACACTTTCTACCTTTTCTTTTCGCCCGCCGGCAGGACACTGGGCGCATCCGGATCGCGCCGCTTGTTTTTCGCCTGCGCCTCGGCCTCCTCGAGCCACGCCTGCAGGATGGGCTTGAGGGCGATCATATTGTTGTGGGACAGGGTCAGGCTCTCGAATCGACAGATCGTGCTCTGCGACAGCGCTCCGACGCCAGGTAACTTGAGATTGGCCAGGGCTTTGCCCACGTCCGCCTGCGTGACACCTGTCATTTATCACGATAGTTGATTTATGATCAATTGTGATTGGATTAGTCAATAAACAGGTGGGTGAGCAACTAACCCAGCTTGATGCGCCGCTGCTTGAAGCGCTCCGCAAACGCCTCCAGCTCGCGAGGATCGGTATCTGTGTCGGGATGCAGGCCAGCGGCAGCCACCGCCGCCGTGATAACAGGATGATGTACCGCCGAGTGTCCATGATGTCCTGCGGCCCGGATGATGAAAGATATTAGCATGGCCGCGTCAGTCTTATCGCCTCCACGGAGGCACTGCATCTCACTTACCCCCCGTGTGGCCACTTAACGTGCCCGGATGGTGGTGGCTCATCATGTGATTCATGCTGTGATAGGAACCGTGCAGGTGTTGGTGTGTGGGCGTCAGCGGCGACTCCGAGATGGGCGCCAGTGTGGTCATCGAGCCCGTCGGATCCAGCATGTCCAGTTGGTCCATCGAGTGGTGCATCTGTCGAGAAAAAGGATTTTCCTAAATAGTATTGGGATGGAAACGAACTCGATTAAAACATTTAGCAGCACAATAATGTAGGTTTTAAACAGTTTCAGAGCAAAGCAAAGACAATAAATGGGGCAGTAACAAAAGTCACTATGAATACATGATCTTCCAAAAAGCCTCTATGAATAATGAATATCAAGTCATCTTGGTCAACATCTTCTTGGTAATCTCACCCAAGATAACTTTCCAATGTTGAAAGTTCGTATCATTGTTTTTCTTAGTCATTTAAAGCCCCAAGATAAACAAATTCAAATCGGGCATCTGTGCCTGTACCCACTTAAATGGCATTATATTGTGGTAGGATGAACACTCATAAGGCCCACTGTACCATGTAGTAGCATAGTCTTAGGTATGAAGCCCATAGTGGCAGATCATATCCCCGTTAGGAATAAGAATATGATTGTTATCTCGCTCTTACTTATAAGCTAGCATTAAGAGATAAGAATGTACCATATACCTAGCTCACTCACAAACACATACACACTTCAGAGAGCATAAGAAAAGAGGAATAGGCGAGACGCGGCATTCGGTGGCGTGTGCTTAAAGAGACAAGTCGAATAAAGGCATTGTGAAATTATTTAAAGGGTTGAGTGCAGATATTCATTTTTTCGGCGTCCACAATATTAAACACCATCATTAAGCTGGCGAGTCATTATCATTGTAATTAGGACCCAATTCGTGAGGTTTTCCACTCACGCCATAAGAAATGTATTTAAAGCTACCTCTAATTAAAGTCCTTGCTCGTCCTCCTTCCATCCTGAAGAAAGCTGACAACCCTTTTGCTCCAGCTGCACTTGTTACTTTCCCGGCGCGGAAAGGGGGCGGGGGATCCCCTTTGGCAGCTTTAATTGAACGGGAAATCAGGCCCACACATACACACACACACACACACACAGAGGCAAGCGAGTGGCAGCGAAACGAAACGAAATGGAACGGATACGGATATGGATGCGGATACGGATGCGGATACGAGGGCGCAGCTCGCAACTCTTTTGTCTAGCCATCAAATATTTATAGAATCGCTCAATTATTTATACAAATATGAATAGCAACTAAAAAGCTGGAACAGCGAGGAGCTGCCTCATTTCCCAACCCACTACCATGTTCCCTCGTCCTGTGTTTTGCCTTTGTGTTGCTTTGTTAAGCATTTAAACTGATTACAGCTGAAAAGTATGCTACAGAACGGATGGCCAAATAGCCCGGATGGCCTCTTTCTGGCTCTTTCTAAGTCGCGCCCCCTCCGTCCCACCATCCCTCCGCCCATCGCCCATCTCTCTCTCTTTCCGCCCTCCAGTGGCCATGCCATTTTCATTCGGTTGGAGGGACCTTTTTGGTAGGGGGAGGCTCTGGGCTGGGTCACTCATATTTATTTATCTTTTTGGGAATGTGGCGCAGTCGGGCGGGTAAAACTAGCGCTTAGTTCTGCTCTCCTATGTACAGTCGGCAAATATGCCACGCCCCCACCGACGAATGCCGGAAAATGGACACAGTTAAGGGAAATGGAAAATGTGAACATCGGACCCCTGCCCAATTATGTAAAACTCTAAAATGATAAGGAGAGGCCTATGGAGAACAATAAGACCCACACACACACGCATGCACGTATATTGGTGGCCCTTTGTATATGTGCGAGGTAAAAACTATGTAGATGCTACTACCCCCGCCACGGCCCAAAAGTCGTCCGTGCTCCGAATACAATGGCAAACTCTTCAATTATAAACCAATCCCAAAATTAGTCTGACGGTTATTGGTTTGCACCCTTGGCGCTCGCTCTCTCGCTCGCCAGCTGCCCGTCTCTCTCGCACTCGTCGGCCGGCAGGGCGCAATGCCTCTCTTTCGCGCGCGATGCTGCCGTCTCTCTCGTCGCAGAGAGTACGGAACCACCCTGCGCGTAAACACACACAAAGGGCGTGCAAAAACAAAAAAAAAGAAAAACCAAATCGAAGGACCCAAAAATCTTAACTAACGAGGGAGGGAGAGAGAGACGGACATAGAGAGAGAGGGAAAGGGAGAGGGCTAAAGAGCGAGCGAGAGCGATGGAGAGGGAGAGCGAGATTACTTGGCCATGGACCCGGACCCGGACCCGGGTCCAAAAACCCGTAGTCATAGCGCCGGGAGTCGAAAGTGGAAAGTCGGGAATAGGGATTCCCGGAGTCGGGCAGCGGGATGTGCAGCATTGTGGTTGGCTGGGGCTAATGCAAAATTCATGTGGGCAGTGCCGATGTCGCTGCCAGCGTTAACTTTACCGTTAACGTTAACGCCACCGTCAACGTTAGCATCGAAGGATATGGCCATGGAATCCGTCCGCAGAGCCACCCACATCACCAACACACCCTCTGCTGGCCATTTCATTAGGCGCATAATTTGTAATTAATAAAATTATTCAAAGGCGACCAAAGGATGCTAAGCTGTAACTCAAAGCTGCGGAAAAACGTCAGAAAAAATGGAAATGCTTAGTATTAAAGAAATGCACAAGTTCAGTTATATTATGAACACAAAAATGATTATGAGCTTGAGTTTAAAGACTTTAGTTTAATATTAATAATATTAAAACCGAAATGATTCTCAAATTATTTAAATTTAGCCTTTGAATTCTAGCTAACAAAATTATTTGCTATTTATACATTTTTGCACAATGTTTTGAAATATTGGTAGTACTATAACTTACTCAAAAAATATAGAGTTTGAAATATATGACATTAAAATCTGCAATTTTAACAATATTTAAGTGATCCAAAATACATGAAAAAAATTAATATATTTGGAGATTAGAATATAATCTAAACAGAAAGGTTTCTATTTTCTGATTAATTACTTTTAACATTTCTTATAAATCGCTTATATAAAAAACCAATGTTTTTTAGATGAAGAGAAACTTAAATTTCTTCCAGTGCATAGGAAACAATGAATCCCAGATACAAAACTTTGGAGCCAGAACGAGGTGGCAGATTGAGTATGTATGAGTGTGTGTGTGTGTGTGTGCATGGGTGTGTGGGTGTGGCATGCCACATATCTCCACCTCTTTTTCGGCCAGAGGACAAATCAAATGCAACAATAGAAGGCAATTTGCAACAAAAAGGATACAAATAAATGCGAGTAGCTAACCGGAAAAAGAGGAAACAATTGCACTGCTGCCAAATTGCCAAATGTTGTCTGCATTGATTTCCTTTCCACTGCAACATGTACATATATGTATGTAGCTATATGTGTAGCTATATAGAAACATACATATATATATGTATCTGCTCTGCAGCAGCGACGAACACAGAGCATCTCGCACACACATATCCCTTTCTTGTGGGTGTGTGTGTGTGCATAAGGACGCCATTTTAAGCAAGAAATACTCTTGAAAATGCAAAGAGAGTGCGGATTTGGCCAGTGAGTTTCTATTTTCTGATTAATTACTTTTAACATTTCTTATAAATCGCTTATATAAAAAACCAATGTTTTTTAGATGAAGAGAAACTTAAATTTCTTCCAGTGCATAGGAAACAATGAATCCCAGATACAAAACTTTGGAGCCAGAACGAGGTGGCAGATTGAGTATGTATGAGTGTGTGTGTGTGTGTGTGCATGGGTGTGTGGGTGTGGCATGCCACATATCTCCACCTCTTTTTCGGCCAGAGGACAAATCAAATGCAACAATAGAAGGCAATTTGCAACAAAAAGGATACAAATAAATGCGAGTAGCTAACCGGAAAAAGAGGAAACAATTGCACTGCTGCCAAATTGCCAAATGTTGTCTGCATTGATTTCCTTTCCACTGCAACATGTACATATATGTATGTAGCTATATGTGTAGCTATATAGAAACATACATATATATATGTATCTGCTCTGCAGCAGCGACGAACACAGAGCATCTCGCACACACATATCCCTTTCTTGTGGGTGTGTGTGTGTGCATAAGGACGCCATTTTAAGCAAGAAATACTCTTGAAAATGCAAAGAGAGTGCGGATTTGGCCAGTGAGTTGGATATTAAATTTAGTAGCTTAGTTGGAATAATGTTAATTAAAATGTAACCACATTTACTGCCATTTAACATGAAAGATTAGCTTAAATAGATATGATTTAGTGAGGATAATAATATTATATTTAACAGAAGAACAGAATACCTAATGAACTATAAGAATCTACGTAAATGTTAGATCTTCCATCGTTAAAATGTAATTTAATCATATTAAACAAAACTTCTTAAATGGTATTACATAATAAATAATAAATTGAATAAAAAAATTAAGCTATCTATTTATGAAATAAAAAGAAATAAGAGTATTGAATTGCCGCTGAACTTTTTTCTCCCGAAAATCCGTTCTTTTCACTTGCTTTAGTTTTTTCTCTTCGACTTGGGTCACCAACTTCATGATTTATTAACAAATTTGCGAACAACATTTATTTATTTGCCGTTTGTTGATAAACATGTGACTTCATTTTCTTTTTGTCTCCCCTACGCTCTACCGCCGTCTCGCTCCCACCCTTTGTATTTCATTGCCCACTTTCTTTTCTGATTGTTTACGCGCAAATGACCTCATTATATATATAATGTAATTTGTTGTTGCCACACTGGGTTCCTTTTCTCTATTTTTTTTCCCATCTTGTTTTGACATAATAAAGCGTTTTTGGCGCAATTTGTTGTATCTATGTCTCTGTTTTTTGTTTGTCGTCTGTCTGCCAGCTCGCTCCCTCTCTCTCTCTTACGCCCGCATATCGCCCTCTCCCTACACGTGTGCATGTGTGTGTGTGTGCGCGCGCTTTGTTATTGTTCATTAATTTTTAAGCATTGTTAATATAATATGGCGGTGAGGTGAATCTCCTTTTCAGGTGGATCACTCACTTTTCACTCCGCCGGAATTCGTAGCATACTTTTCAGGGATAGGTGCTTAAATTAATGACCAGCGCTTGGATAAGTTAGCTTGCAAAACGAATTAGCAAATCGAATAAAACAACAATTAGATAAACAACACTTGAGAATTTAATTGGACGTTTATTTTTGTAAAAGTAACATATGGCAATATTTTGCATTAGCTAAGTATAAGCTCTGCGTTCAAATCTCTGTGAGTTCGTTCGAAAAACTCCATTTGATAACATTGGTTTAATATTACACATATGCAAGAAGTGGGTAGTGCATACCCCTGAACCTTAGGATCCATGGAGGTATATGTCGAGGTTGGGCCATTTCTTCGATCCGGTTGATTAGGGATGACTGTGGGTATGATGATTTCGAAACGATTTCGTGTAGGATATTGTGAATGAGTTGCGTGCCAGTGTTATTGTGTAAAATAATAAATCTGGAAGCGTTAACAGATCTCGCTGTCCTCTACTTCTTGCGCTTCTCGACGGGCTTCAGGATTTGGAAGGAGCACATAAGTGTATTGTCCACGGACATCATGGCACCAGCATTGTCAAATTCACCGCAATAGTTGGGAGCGGAAAAGAGGGTGACCAATTGGCGCTTGGCGAAGAACTCGTAACCATCCTCGACGACCTGATGGGCACGACAGATCAGATCCAGATCGTGCTTCTGGAGAAACTTGACCACCACCTCGGCGCCAAAGGTGAAGCTAACGCCACGGTCGTTCTCGCCCCATCCAATGGTGTCCTTGTCCGGATCGGACCACAGCAAGTCACAGAGCAGTCCCTGATCGGGCACATCGGTGGGACGCATAATACGACGGATCTGCTCCATCGAGGTGAGATCCGGACTCAGTCCGCCGTGGCAGCAAAAGATCTTCTCGTCCACAATGGCCACCACCGGCAGACAGTTGAAGCAGTCCGTGAATGTCTTCCACAACTTGATGGTATATCTTCGCTTGCACTCGTCGTAGAATCCATAGATTCTATTAATGCTGGCGCACTCGTGATTGCCGCGCAGCAAAAAGAAGTTCTCCGAATATTTGATCTTGTACGCTAACAGCAGGCAGATGGTCTCCAGCGACTGCTTGCCCCTGTCCACGTAGTCGCCCAAGAAGAGATAGTTAGCCTCCGGCGGATAGCCGCCGTACTCGAATAGACGCAACAGATCATAGTACTGGCCATGGATATCGCCGCAAATCTTGAGCGGCGCCTCCAGCTCCAACAGTATGGGCTGCGTCAGCAGTATCTCTCGTGACTTGAGGCACAATCCTCGTATCTCGCCCTCCGACAGCTGCACATTCTTGCCGGGCCGGGCGCCACGCACCTCCAATAGACGGGCAATTATGCTCTCCAGATTGAGAACCTCCGCCATGGCCTCGGTTTTGGGGGCCGCGGCTGCGTTGTCCGGGCTGGATAGGACAATCGTCTGGGACGCCGTTGGGGCTGCTTGTCAGGGACTCACCCTGAGATGGCGGCTGGTTGGAGAATGGAACTGGATCCTCGGCGGCGCTGGGCTACTTGGGTCACTAATTCGCTTCTTGGGTGCAGCTGCGTTGCGCTCACTTCTCTGCAAAATGTATGTCTTGATGACTTCCACTTGACGTGATTGGATTTGTGAATTTTTCGATTAACTGTGCTTACCACCAGAATATAACCGAATGGAATTAACTGTTTCCCCTCTATATATGTCGGTGAATTGTTTAACGTTCAGTTTTTTTTCTTTTGATCCTTTCACAAAACACGCCTGATGAAAATGTAGGAAAAAATTCTCGCTTCGACTGTTTTCTTTTGAGATTGCAAAGTGAAAATTAAAAAGATTGACAGTTTGATTAGTGTTATCGATTGAAATCGATTACCGCACCTTCTCTAAGTTCCTCCTAGTGGTGTGCAAAGTCCAGGTGTTGCAATTTGAATTCTAGAATCTGGACATTAGCCCTCCTGCTGCCACTGGTTCAGCGTGCTGCACTAGCAGTCGTCTTTGGATTGCGTTTGTCCCGATCTCGCTTTTCCGGAAGGTAATGACCATTGAGGATGTGATACACGTGTGCTTTGCACTTTTCACTGAACCGCACTTAAATACGCTACATTCACGCTTGTGGGGCTTCTTAAAAATTTTAAAACAAATTTTGATTCGGGAACGGTGACTTATACTTTTTCAAAGACTAAACGAGTGAAAAATCGACGACAGACAAGTCAGTGACTACCTCGCATTGTTCCAGTTCGTTTTTCATGGGAATGAAATGGTATAGTGATTTATCAGAAACTTTTACAATAGAAAATATATATCATACAAACGCATTTACTTGTATTTTCTTCGTTATCTGTTCTAAGTTTTGAACTAAAATAGAGGACACCTTAACCATCCTTATAAGCTGTCTCAGCCCTCGAGTTTGCAGTATCCAAAAGGTATTATTTAAGTTCGTCACCCCTCGAAAAGTGCGTCGACCCTCGTCTGACCCTCGTCTGACCCTCGCCCATTTGTTCCTATTATCTCTGATTGAGTGGAAAACTTGAAGTTGCCGAGTGCCATTTGCTGTGCACGCCGCTTTTAGTATATTGTATATATATGAGCTTATTTCGCCGGATTTGCCGGCTAGTGTGGCCACTAATTAGCTGCAATTTGTTGGCGCAACTTGAAAAATGGCAGTGTAAACAGGGAATTTTCCAGTGTCCCAATAATGAGGCGATAACCCCGCATTTTTCGCCCATACACATACCATATATATACATATATATATGTATATATATATATATATGTTCGAGCTGATTGAACTGCTTTGTCGGCTGTTGGCGAAGGGCTCCACTGTACAGTGTGTATCGTGTGCAGCGGCATCGTTTATTTTGGGGAAACAAAGGACCTCATTTTCCCCCATTTGTTTGACCAGCAAGGCAGCAAGGACAACAAGGACAACAACAAGCGGCCAAGTTTTATAAATGGCTTGGCCATTGTTGTGCGCCCGCCGCTGTTTGTTGAAATTAATTGGTGTTACACAAATGAGTAATTTTCAATGTACATAAATATTTGCACAAATTGCAATTTGTGTTGTGCGGCAGGGGATTGCCGGTGAGAGGGGGGTGGGGTGGTCGGGGGGGCGCACTCACTTTCGAGTGCTGTTCAAATAACCATTTTTATTGTCAAGCGCTAATAATTTCCACAATGAATAATATGAACGGCAAGCATCTGTTATTATTCCAAACAAATCAAAACAAGTGCAGTGTCGAAACGAAAGCGAGTGGGCGGAGTGGGCCAAGTCTCCTTGAGTGCTGAGTCCTGCATCCTGGCGTGCGTCCCACACTTCGCTGGCATCCTGGCCACACACAAATCTTCATAAATTGCAACTGCCGGGGCGACAGTTTTGGGAATTGAGACAAAGTGCGAGAAGTGCCTGTGTACCGGGGGCGAAATGCGAAAAGGGGTCGCCAAATGGGAAAATGATACACTTTACTTTACTTATTTTTACACACACACACACGCACGCACACGCACATACGGAAAGGACACCCCGTCGCACACAGACACAATCAAGGAGCAACAAATTGCCGCATAAATGTGGGGTGGTTCGCCACGTAATAGATTTTATTTTATTTTTATATCCGCCAGACGCGCTGCCAGCGGCCAACTTTTTTCCTACTTCTCGTTGTTTTATTTATTTATTTTTTTGTTTTTTGTTTTTGGCAGGGGGTTGCGATTCATGGCCTTACCTACTTTTACTTTTCACATTTTTACCTTTTTACCTTCTTTTTTTTTTTGCCACCGCCCCTTCGATCACAAGTAGGTTTTGCGGATGGGGAGGGGAGCGGGTGGTTGAAGGCAGCTAGATTTCACGGGAATTCCCAGGACATTCTGCACCGTTCGATGGAACAGCATCCCACATTCATTGTCTCTAACTAACAAGGAAAATTTGCCATGAATTTAAGCATATTTATAACGAGAAAAGTGCAAGTTACAGCTGCTCTGTTATATTTATGTATGAATTTATTGAAATTATCAAGAATATAATTTTGTATGCCATTCATATATGACTCTAAAGTTATAACTATAAAGTTCACTCTTAAGTTATAAATAAATTAAATGAGATAAACTCATTATATGGTAAATGCTTTTATTTCGATAGCAATTCAGTGTTTTTCTTTTACATTCTATAACGCAGTTTGTCTGTTAATTTTCCTTGCCATTTTCCAAACTCCTTTCAAGTGTATCGACTTTCCACAGACGACTCATAAACTTAGTCGAGCAACAATACTCACGCATACACTGCAATAATTTGCCGGGTTAATGGCAACATATTGTCGCTGGCTCATCATGCGTGTGAGCGGAAATAATAGCGATGGCGAAGCGTGGAAAACCAGCAAGACCGCGTAGTTTTCCCGCCTCCGGCGACCACCTGCCAACGTTTGCCGCCCACCCCGGCTTTAATTTTTGCTCGTAATTTTTTACACATTGCGGTCCCAGCTTAACGGCTGCCCAACCGTCTGTTTTCCGGCCCGCCCAACTGGGAGACACCACATCCAAGGGGCGGGGAAAAGTCCGCCCAGCCGTACGCAACCACCCTTCACGGCGATTGGGTTGCCTTCTTTCACATCACGCACACGGCGATGGAACAAGTGCAGCGGCTCAGGTGAGGAGGGAAAAGCGAGAAAGGGGGGTGGGAACACACCGGGAGAAAAGATGCACTATGTTGTATAGTGTATAATGTGTTATATATAGTATTAAACTTAGCTATGAGCGCTCAAAAAGGCTTAGTTTTAGTATAGCCAAGAATTGAACAAGATAATATTTATCAGCCATCTATTTAACGATTATAGTAATAAATTTGAATTTGTTTATAAGAACGATGAAGTTAGGAACAGAAAGACAGAACTATTTACTATTTATACTGGAAATTATAGATCAGTATCAGTATATATATAGATTATCAGATCATATATATTATACAAAATGAAGTGTGCTTTTAAAAACCTTCTTTAGAGCAAAGTTAATTGATCTCAGTGCAAGTTGTGGGCATTTTCTTGCAGTGCAGAGGGAAAGTGGCAATCACACGCTGCGTCGCCAGTTTGTGCAATAAAAACAACAACAAAAAGCACAACGACACGCTGCACACACACACACACACACACGCATAACACACAAGGACACGAGGGATTCCACGTACGCCCATGGGTGTGGGTGGCGGGGGGTGGTAATAGAAATTACATACAAAGTAGCAGGCGCGGGGGCACAGGTTTCCTCAGTTCACCCGTGTAATTCTCCCCTGTTTTTCCCTTTTTTTTTCGTCAGCCTGCACTTCCCCCCACCGCACCTCACCGCGGACACTTTCCCTTGTTTTTTTCGGTGCGATGCGACATTAATATGTAGATGCATTAAGTACATTATCCGGGGTTACAACCTCCGGGAAGCAGCAAGGAGCAACCAGATCCGGAGTAGCGCACGCAGCCAGCATCCAGAACTGGCTGGTGCTACAAAGGTATGGTACAGTGGTTGGAAATAGGTTATATAGATGGGATATATATCAGATATATGCTGTCAGCTATCATCTGTATAAGAAGTTAATCTATTCATATATATGTGTATAAGAAATACATGAGATATATACCCATATTTTGTAGATATATTATAACCATATTTTAGTAACTACACATATGGAATGGTAATCTCCTAAAATCTCCTTAATCCTATAAAATATTTCACAAAACATATAATATTAATATTTCGTAAATTTTTCATTTTATAACAAAACAACACTTCTTGTTACTGAAGCATGTAGTGATTTCGAAACAGCGAATAAACGCCCAAAATCACTGATTCAGCCCACTGTGCACAGTGGCGGGGTCACGAAGGGGGCAAGGGAAATATTATGATTTATTTTTATTATGGCAGGTAAAGTGGTCCTTACAAGCATCAAACAGGGCCACGCCAATCGCCCACAGACGCGCCGAGTAAAAAGGCAGTTAGTTGGTTTAGGCCGACCAGGATGCGGAGAATGGATGGGCGGCGAAGGACGACATCCAGGACACCGGGAGCTGGGGTGTGCCGAGTGGCAGGAGGGTGGCGCACAAGTTGTTAAATGGACGGGTGGATTTGCACTTGCCGTGCTGACTGTTATCTTCATTTTTGCTTTCAGTTATATTGCCTGGGAATTCCTGTGGGAGCTGCTTTGGGCACGGGATCAGGGATCAGGGAACAGGGAATCTCCCTCCTCCTCCTCCGCCTTCTCCTCCTTTTTGGCTAAAACAAATTGTATGCCCGGCACGGGCATAATAACAAGCGGATCAAACAGCCGGGCAGGTGGAATCGCAATGGCATGGCAGGGCCTCATGGTGGTGGTTGGATTTCCTTCCATCCTGTTGCCGTCGCCGGGAACAGGAGCCGCAAATCGAAAAAGAGTGTTCGCGGATTTTCCATCCTCGTTGTTTTGACCGTAGCTCAGGCTCATTGAAATTGCATTAATGTTCCGTTTGGCCTGATAGCTGATAGCTGGATAGATAACCCCTCGTCGAGTGAGCATCCGCATCGAAAAGCAGGAACCTGCCACCCCAAAGTTTCATTGTTATGTAATGGAAATCTGCGTGTATAATCCGCCCCTGATAAGATGGGCGTACGGGATAAACTAGTTATGGACATTAATGCGATCAATTTGCTGCTCACTTCGGTGTAAGTAAATAAAAGTCTTATTGAAAAGCAGTCGGCAAAAAATGGGCAACATATTCGCCGCGACCAACAAGCCCTCGTCACAGTTGTAACTGATAATTGCCAAGTTCTGGTGTTCCTGGGCGTTTCGATTCCTACATCTACATATGCCATATATTACCGGGATCATCAGAAGGGGGGTTGGAAGTGCGGGGATTGTGGGTCAAGTGATGCGTTGATGTGCATTTTAAGCAGGTTAACCTGTTAACTGTCACAACCCTTTTTTTTGTCTATCTACTCGGACCCATCCGGATGTTTGGTGATTGGGCAGGGGGTTCAACTTAGTTGGATCCGATTTATCAAGTGGCACGCAAGTGTCGACAGATGTTAAGTTACATCTTAAGGGACTCTGCACTCGGGGAAATATCAAACCCATGTCCTTAAGAAGTAGTTCTGGTACCAAAATACGTTATTTACTACTAGTAATAACTTATTCATAGCCAAAAGTAGAGGCGTTTCCATAGAATATGTATTTAGTAAGAAACAAGCTATGTATCTTTATAAGTTCTAGTAATTATACTTATCAAAAATCACCTAAAATAGTATCTGCAATGGTTTATCTAAGTTGCTTGTTTGAAAAGCTTTATAAAGTAAAGCACTTAACCGCATGAGAGTGGCAGTTTAGGTCTGATTGTTTAAACTGTGCACTCCTTTGGCTTTTCGTCCATAGACTGTGATCCGATTGTAAACTGCAATTTGGCCAATCAGTCGATTAGGGCTAAAAGCGGTTTCTCCCGAAGCGGGCCATTAAAAATGAATGAGAGTGCAGGGAGAAAGTGCAATTTGCAGTCGAAGTTCTAATGCGCTGTTGCGTGTAATTGTTTGGAACTATTAGCTGGCGGCGAGGACGAAAAGGACGCGGTGCCACCTGGCGTATGAGCAATGTCCGTATCCGTATCCGTGTCCGTGTCCGTTTCGTGGCGACGCTGTCCTTTTCTTTTTCTCTGCAATTCCCCCCAAACCGAGAAGTCCCCGTCTTTCGTGTCTTCAATTGTCTTGGCCATAAAAAAGACGAACACATACAGGTCCTAAATAATTGATGAAGAAAAGGAAACTAAATAAATAAATAAAAGGAAACATCGGGGGAAAGGTGGAGGGAGGCTTGACAGTTGGGGGAGTTGGTAAATTGTCACTGGATGACACAAAGCTTTCTGCACAGCGCAAATAATAAAATAAATAAATGAAAAAAACATGCTCGATTCGCAGACAGACATTGAACTTTCACCTAAGCAAAAACAACGGGGACAAACAGCAACATGACCAGTCGGCCACTAAATAAAGTTAATGCATTAATAATCATAATTTCTTCAATATTTCATGAGTTCATTGTGGCATACGCTTGTATACTTTTTGCGGCCTATCCAGTTGGTCAACATTAAATATGGTACACATTTAATTAAGTCAATCACACGGAATCGGTGATAAATGACAAGGTAATCGATAAGCGGACAATGCTGCTGATGACCGCACGATAAGCAATATGCAATAATCGATAATTGGACAATTTGAACGATTTCCTGGTTGGAGTGAAATGCCCGTCACTTTTTTTGCTTAGCTCTACTTTTTGTTAATTTTTCAGCGACAAGAAGTTGCAGTTTTCCAAGTGAAGTCGGAAAATACAGTTCAATGCACGCTAAACTATAGTAAAATGCCTTCCGTTTGCTTTGTAATTAGAGTTTGTTAAGCAATTTAAGGCTGTTAAATTGCGGTGATTATAGAACTTTAAATATAAGTGGGCTAGTTTATTGCTAATTTCAGCGCAATAATGGATTTGCTTTTGCAATAGAAATAGGAGAATATATTGACTTGAGTGTTAAAACTTAGTTTTAGTTATTGCACATAAGTACAGTTTATTAAGGACTTTTTTTTTTGATATTTTAATTGGTTTTTCTTGATTGTTTTTTTATTTTTGTTTTGAATAGCGCACTCTTTTTGAGACCTGAACACAAGTTCAAAATTCTACTCGAGGAGGAACTGCAATCATAGAGGCAAACACGCATTTCATCAACACCCGGAATATGCGTTTGTTTGGACTTCAGCGGGTATCCCCCGAAGGTCCACCCTAAAGCAGCCACCCTAGTTAGCGGTAAGTTGTTTCTAATGTGCACAAAAGACAAATATTTGCTGTTGTCGCCTGTCGCCGCTGGAAAAATAGTTGAAGCCAGCCGGAAATGGTTGTGGATATGGAGTTTTCGATTGCGTGTGGAGTGGCAATAGTGAGTTAACGATATTTACAAAACAATATGACGACCGCAGCAGGAGGGGAAGGGAAGTGAAGGCCGGGCGGGAATGGAGAGTAAAAATCAAACAGGTGCACTAAATGAATTCGGTATGATAAACCACTTGTGGTTGAACTCCAGGAACTGGGACCTCGGCCAGGCCCCCTCGGTGTCCTGCAAGTATCCTGGCCCCTGTATCCCTTTGGGCGGTGCGTGCTCGGAAAAGGACTCAAAGCGACTCAGCTCGATTCGTTTCGAGGGAAATTGAGCCATATGTTGCGAATACTAATGGACAGGATATGCCCCGGCCCGGAAGTATGTAAGTGTAATTTAAATTGAATTAAGTGAGCGAGGGTTGCTTGGGCATGGCCTGGAAAATATGGACTAACCAGATCGGAGCATAAGTTTCGGACCGGAAAAATCTGCGATAAATGCCTGCAAAGTGGGCAGCTCCGTAACCAGAATCCCGACTCCTGCCCAGCACCAGCAGCCCGAAAATTTCATCCCAGTTGGGCGCTGAAATTGATAATGGATATTTTGCCGCCGCTGCCGTAATTGTTACAAATGTTCTGACAACCTGACAACAAACCCGCCCCTTTGCGAGCATTTCGAGTTTTTATGATGGATATGATTATTTTAATTAGCATTATATTTACTCTTGTTTACCCTTTTGCCGCCGCCTCCCCACATAATTGGCTTTTCATATGCTCGCAAAAGCCGAATTTCAAATTCCAAATTCGGAAAACCGAAAACCGAAAACCAGTTGGATAACCAGTAGAATTGCTGTTAGCTGTTTGCTGTTAGCTATTTTCCTTCCTGGCTCGTAAATTAGTTTAATTTAATGAGTTTTGTAATGCTCCTGCTGCTGGGGGCCTTCTGTCTTCTGGCATAACGATTATGACACATGTTACCAGAGTTTCTGACAGCCCACCTCTGAAATTCACTCCTCCAACTCGAAAGTTTCCACTTGAACGGGCTGGGGGAGGTGTTCCATGCGAAAGGATTTTGGGACTGGAAGGGGGGTCCAGGTGGTTTTATAAGTAGCACCGAGTTAACTACGTAGCTGCCACAATTAGCTGGAGTTCGTAAACTCGGCCTGACAGAATTTTACCTTTGAAACCATCTATTTTCAATGGTAAAACTGGCGAGGAGTGTCCATCTAATGAATTATGCAACGATTTACTATAACTTTGGACCTAGAAATAATTCACAAGACCAAATGTATTAGGCGTTCATTGTTCTCTTCTTTACGTATGTGAATAATCTTATTATTCTTGTGTAAGTAAATATTTAAAAAATTGAGTAAGTCATGGAAATAGCTCTTTACATCCGCATAGGATCAACTGAATCGGAGGTAAAACTGGTTTATATATATATATAATTAGAAGTCAGAGGAAAATCCCCTATTAGATGTCGGGCCATAGGGACATTTGGCACTTGGAAAGTTCGTGGATGTAATGGAGTTGCAGGATGAAATCCCACCAAAAGTAGAAACACAGATCGATCTAAGGAAGATTCCTTTAAGTAAAGTAGCAACTGAGAAGAAGGTGAAGACACCAAGAACACCTGGAAGAGCACGCAAGGAAGCACCGCGACATGACGGAGCTTCTCTAGGAATTGGCATATATTAGACAGGAATTGTGCCAAATGCCGTCGACTTGATTGGTCAACTAGCAACTAGCGCAATTAAAAAATTCTTTTCAATATGCCAAATATTGGTGAACGCTAGTCCAGGTGTTTCCCACTAGGTTATTCCCACATGGACAAGTAGCTCTCCTTCGGGGTCTCCATATTTCATGTGCGACTGCTGACCGGCGGTTGGGTGGGTCAGTTGCCAAACTTGTTTGCGGTGGACACAAGGTGTCCAGTCTCCCACAGAAGGGTTACGTCTAACCTGGACTTGGATGTCCTCAAGTGCTACTTTTCCAAAGGTACCATTTCGAAGAGCGTTCCTAAACTGGGTCCTTTAAGCTTGCTAGCAAAATGAAGTGAATTTTCATACTAATCTTAATACTACAAATTTATTTCTAGGCTGTAAATTTAAGTGCTAATATTTTGCATCCTCCACTTGCTGTTGCGATTGTTATTTGACACTTTTGATTTCTTGTCTCTTATTAATAAGCCCGTTTAGGGCGAAACCCTCTGGCCGGAAAAGCCAATTTGTTAACAATCGAATCGCAGATCCCGCGTGCGGGAATTATCGTACGAAGTTCTGTTCTGGGGTGTTCCCAGTTCCAATTCCGCCGGAGTGTGGGTGATTGATAGAGTTGGCCGGCACCTGAGACCGAAATCGAAACTCCCGAGTGCGTCGCGTAGAGTGGGTTTGCCGAAAATTAAGGACAGCACGCGCTGGCAATTGGGAATGGTTATGGGTTATGGGCTATGGGTTATTGGCTGCATGTGCAGCATGTGCTCTATGTGCCCTATGTGCCTCATGTGCCAGGAGGGAGTCGAGTGGATTATTTTGCCTACGGACGATTGCGGGCGGTTGGATGGGGGTCACGACCACATCAACCACCACCGCGGACGGCGGCGCGTGGACAGGGCGCACTTTGGTCATGCTCGATTGTGCCGAAAACAAGTGGCAACTTACAACAGCAACAGTAGCCACAGCAGCGACCTGAGCAACATGCAACATGAGCACCAGCCGAACTATGAACAACTAGCTGCAGGCTCGGTGGAAAAACAGTAAACTGGACAGCAAAAAAATAGAATCGAGGAAGGAAGGAAAACAGGTTGCTGGTGTAATTTGATTACAATCAAGTTCTAATAGAGCAGCAGCAAAGCGGCAACCACCACTTGGGCCCTAACCCCCTTTCGGAAGGATGAGGAGAGTCCTTTCGGAACGCCCAGTTCGAGTTGAAGTACAATACAATTAACGACACGAATCATGATGTGCTTACCTGGCAAACGACCGTCACGTGGCACGTTCCCAGAAGGCTTACACGTCACAATTTTAATTTTATTAAAGAAACATTTCAAATTAACCGCACACACACACACACACAAGCATAGTGTACGTGTGTGTATGTATCTGTAGGTAGACATGCGTGTGACCATCGAAAACGGAAATTGGAGTTCTCGGCTGTCCCAATGCGACAGTTCCGTTTCCCTTTGCCACTTCGCCCCTTTCCCCCTTGCCCGCTCTTCATTTCCGATTCCGATTTCGATTCCGTTTCCCTGCCATTAATAACCCGCCTCATCAGGGAGTGACTTTCATAATTTGCAGCATTCTAGACATTGGCTAATACCCCATGTCCGACGCGTACAAAAACCGCAGGAAGGGGTGTCTTGCTTGGGTTCAATCAACCGTTTGACTACCACTTCCGGCGTAGAGTTGGTCCTAAATACTTGTACTATGCTGTCCTGGCTAATCAAAGTCAGAAACAAGGGGTTTTCACATGGGTCTAAGAGCTTTTAAAGTGATCTATGGAAGAAACTCTTTAACCAAATCCATGGTGTACTTTAATGTAAATTTAATTTACATAGTTGTAGCTTTTAAAAGTAAGACTTGAATCAAAAGTAAGAGCATTTTCGTAGTTGAACTTGGACTCACCTGCAACGGACGCTGGGGAGGCCCACTCATGGAGTGATGGTGGTACATGACGTCGTGCTTGATTTGGGAGGGCATTTGGCTATGTACATGCTGGGCTTGGTGCTTCTGGATGTCGACGGCGGCCAGGGCCTCCGCTCTGCTGAGGATTCCATCGTTGATGCCCGCGAAGATATCACCCTGGAGTGGAGACAAGATCGCAGATCGGAATGGTCAGTAGGTTGGAAGTTAGCAGGGTTAGGATTATATGCATGTAAGGGATCAAGGATGCAGGGATATATGTACGATATACAGTTGATCCGCAGGCAAGAACACAATCGAAACAATAGGCAATATATTCATATATACTTATTAATATATGTATATATATGTGTGTGTGTTTATATAGAGAACAAATCACCCAAATCCAATTCGAATTTTCGGTTAAACAAAGGCAAACTTCGATGTCAGTTACACGTTGGCATACATATAGATATACTGAGGGATATATTTATAAGTCGGCGTCGGCGAGAGAGATCAAATATCGAATATCGAATATCAAATGTCGAATGTATATCAAAATGAATTTCAGAAAAGGAAAAGCAATCAAGTCAAGACAAACATGGTTTACTGGTTTACTTTGTTGTGTTTTCAATATTAACTTACATTCTGACGTGCTGACCACGAATTGCATAATAGGGAAGCATCTTCTAACAAACGACTCTGAAAAGACGGAACAAACATCGATAGTATTGTGTATAGATTCAAGTGCCACTGCAGCAATTATATGTGTTTTCTTTTTATTTTTTGTGATAAGAGAGGCAAGAGATAACCTGAACCTTAAAGCCTTTAACCAGCTGGCTTCCTATCGATTTTTTTCGGCCATTCCCCACTAGCGGGTTTTTAAATAAATAATATCAAAAGTTTTTCGGTTCCCGTGCCCGCTGGTTCATCTTCATGTCGTCGCCGTCGTCGTCGTCGTCTTTATTATTCCAGTCTTATCGATTTTATATTTTATATATAGATATATATAGATATATATGTACATATATATGTATGTGTGTGTATCTGTGCTATACATGTGCATGCAGCAAACTCCTTGTGTACACGAAACTCGCACGAATTTTTCAGTTAATCAATTATTTAGATGCGCACAAAACTTGAAAACGCCGCACGACGAAAACGAAAGACGACAACAAAGTAGGGGGTTTGCAGTGCGAATGAGACGGAACCCACATGGTTTAAAAGCCAAAGGCATCGCTCACGTTTTGCGGCCCATTTTCAGGCGAAAGGCGTAATGCGAAGGACCAGCCAGATACACCGAGAGAAAACAAGATCTCACACAAGTTTCAAAAGTTTGATTAAAATCGAAATGTTTTAAGGACACTGTAAACATTCCAGAACCAGATAACTATCTTTTTAAGAACTTTAGAGCGGAGAAAAGAGTTAAATTCGATGAGTAAAATGAAATGAAAAAACCGAGGTTTAAAAATATTACATATATTTTAAAAGTAAATGATTTTGAAGGATCTTTTTAAGTTCGTACTCGACGTTGACTTAATACGTTTCTTACTTTGACAAGCAATTTGAAAATGAAGTGTTGTGAAGTGCAATTTATAGCAGTGTAGTGCCGTCTCTGCACTCGTCTCCCTCACACCGCAGCAGGCTGTCTCCTTTTGGCCCACGAAGGACCGCAATAACCGGGCGGCGGCCATCGTAGAAATCAAAATGTTGTGCATTCCCAATGATGTCTTGGCCCATTCCTTGACCATCCAAACAGCCAGCCGCCATCCGACCATGGTTGCTTACACTTGCTTAAAAAGGGGCGTCTGTGGAGGGGGCGTGGCACTTAGGGTGGCAGGGAGGTGGCTGGCGGTGTGCAAATAATCCAACAGCGACAGTTTGTTTGCACTTGCAGGTGGACAGGGGCGCCCAAAAGGGGGTCGTGTTACCTTAATGGCCACATTTACGCGTGCTCCCATTGCAGGATGCCAAGGAAATGACAGACTTCTGGGGTTTCGAGACACAAAGGACCAGGGGAGAGCGAAAAAGAGAAAGTAGTTGGAATGGCACAGGAGCAATTATTTGTGCTAACTCGATTTTTCATCCGATATGCATGGCAAGCTTTGAATGTCGCGACTAGCAAAGTCTGTTCAAAAACATAAAAAAGAATAATTTTAGAATTTAATTTTAACAGCTTACAGTTTTCAAACATGTAGCTATTAAAGTTCTTTAAAAATTTAATTTCATTAAAACATTTTTAAAAGGAATATATTTTTAAAAGGGTTCTGAATATTCCATTTTGATAAATTGGAAGTTTTCGAAATATTTTCATTGGCTAGATTTGAATTTAGGATTTGGTTTTGGTTTTAGTATCATAACAACACACTTAAAGTTTATTCCATTTATAAAGTTGTAGTTTAACTCATATATACCAATATGCACTAAATATTTATGACATTGCTTGGAAATTTCCCTCTTTTTTCATGGCTCCCAAACCAAAATCCTTGTTTAAACCCAGTCAACGGTTTTGATCTCCGGCAGGACGAGGCAATCCTGACCAGAATTCGCAACAGTTTGTTGGCCAATAAATTTTAGCACCGCAACGCAGCAGTGAATTAATTTATGAATTAATATGCGCAGTCATTCATCAAATGGTGCTGTCTCTCTGGCCCTCTCTTTCTAGCCACGACCTAGGCCAGGATCCTGGCGAGGGAGAGGGAAGACGATGGCCAGGACACTGTCTTGACCTGCTCACACACACAAACACACACACACACATTCTAGCATACACATGGAGAAAGGGGTGGGGGGTTCGCACTGCAGCCTGACACTTGCACATAAATTCTTTATTAGTGTGAAAAATTAATCAAGTGAACTGTTTTTTTCCCTTTCGTCCTTTCTCTCTCTGTCTCGCACTTGTTTGTTTGTCTCATTTTTCTCTGCACGTGTGTCTCGGTGTCTTTACGTGTATGTGTGTGTGTGTGCTGCATGGGTGTGTGTGTGCCTTATATAAATAATTTGATTTTTTGCTTGTTGTTGTTTATTTTTGTGGGAATTTAATATTCATGATGTGTGTAAATAGATACGATGAATGCTTAATTTTATCGATTGCGCTGCAAAACAAACCGCCAAAAATACTGGAGTAATTAAATGCGTATGAAATTAGGTACTTTAAAACCAGCAGCTTTTTTTAATGCAGTAAGAAAGTTTAAAGAGTATATATATCCTACTATATGAATGTGTCTTTATAACGAATATATGGATAACAACTATTTCTAATATCCGCTGAATATTAGTTATTCGTACATATTTTACAGTTGTGTATGTTTAAACTAATATAATCTACAATTAATATTTCTTTGAAACTTTCTTAACTTTTTCGAATTTATGCACATTCAACTGTAGATAACTAATACATATTTTATAAAAAAATAATATTGATATGAGCAGAAATATCACTCATAGTTTAAAGACAGATGGATTGTCCTTAAAATAGTTATTTTCTTAGGTTTTTATTTTACTTAGTTAATGTATTAATACCATTGATTTAGTTATCGTTTTCTACCCATTCTAACCAAGCTGCTAATTCTTCGATTTCATACGTTTTCCGACTTTTTCACTTAGAAAATGCCTGGGGTTCCATACTCTTTACTTCCCGTTTGATTTCGCCAATAATTTGTCAATTGTTTTCCAGCTGGTTTCGTTTTAATGCCGCTGCCATTTAATGCAGTTTATGAATATTTAAATCAAATTAACGCCGCCGCTGTCCGTTTAGCGCGCCAGCCAAACAATTCAAGTTAAATGACAAATGCCCAAAGCCCCCTTCTCAGTTTTCAAAACGAGAAAGATAAAAAAAAAAAAAACACCCGCCCCTGAAAATCACACTTCTCTGGTTCTTTTGGTTTTTAAACTTCGGTCCAGGGGATCGGCGACAAATTTCCATTTAATGGACTGCAAGGCGTTAAGTGTTTTTGTAACCAGCTAAAAAGGTGCTTCTTCAGCCGCATGACCCCCGGATGACGATTTCACCCCCTGCCCACTCACCGACTACTTAATGCCCAGCCAAGGGTAGCATATAAATCCTATAAATCCGCCGCTTTGATCATTCAACTTGCTCCGCTGGCAGCTTTTCAAAAAGCCGAAAAGTGGCTAACGGCCAGTTGAAGGGGCAGGGGCTGCAAATCCGATAAGCAAATGTAGTTGTTGCCCCTTAAAGAAGGAAAAACACTTGAAGTGATTTCCTCGTTTTTTTTATTTTTACCCCCGTTTAAAGTGCTTCTGTGTCGGATTAATTTAAGGACTTGCCGCGCGGGGTTGGAAAATGTGAAAGTGGGAAAAAAGTTATTCACCTGTTCGGGCAATCAACCTGCCTGCTTTTTTTTTCTAACTAATTTTCCAGCATTCTTTTTCGCATTTGCTTATGCTCTTTTTATACCCTAGCAATGGGTGGTATAACTTTGGTGGAAAACCCAGACACTTTTGCCTCCATAAATTGCCTGCCACTTAGGTTTTATTGGTGTTTTTGCAGTTTAATTGAAAGAGAGAAGAGACGCCTTGTTTCAATTTTAAAAATTTCATATTTTTGTAAGGTATCATTATCTTGGGTTTTGTATTGCTCACTTCGTACCTATTTGGTACTCAAATTAATTAATTTAACTTCAATTTATAAGATTGATTCTGCTATAAATGTAATTTAAAAAGAATTGCTGTAAAAATAAAATAATATATATTAATTTCTATTCATTGTATTTGTACTGTATTATTGTATTATTGCTTTAAACGTACAGAAATTGTAATCTTCTGTTCGTTTGTATCTTTTCATTTGTATCTTTCACTTGCATCTTTTGCGATTACATATCTTTAATGCGTAAGATACGCGTTCATCAACGATGCTATAACCATATCTCTCACTCAGTCGTGGTCGTTTATTTTTTTGCTCGTCTTTGTTCTTCTGCCCCGGGCTTTTACATTTTTTATTTGTCTAGCTGGTCAACAGCGCATACAAATAGTTGGTAAATAATTAATGCAAATGAATTTCAAATCACTTTTCAAGGTTACTGCACAACCCTTCAGTTTGGGTTCGCTTCGTGGGCAACGAAGGACCCACAAAATCCGGAAAACTTTTAGGCGACATTCACGGCGTAATTAAGACGAATGCTTTGCCGGAAATAATCGCGAGCGGAAAATGGGAAGTGCACTTGCAGTTGGCATTTCCGTTTCCTGTTGCCTTTTCTCCATTTTGCTTCGCTTTTCGCCTTTGCACCTGTAATCCTGGACAGCAGACTGGCATCAATAAACCTGTCTGAGAACTGTCAGTAATAACCATTTAATGTCTGCCCATGTTCCCATTCAATTTTTAACTCAAAGCTCATAAAAGATTCAGCAGGACACTGGGAAACTCCGAGACGCCTGCCAAATACTCCGAATTATTCGTTATTAATGCATTCAGACGGGAAAAACACGGCATCCTCAAGCTCTATATAACGCTTAACTGAGTGTTGGAAGTCGGTATTCCCTTTATTCATTCAGCTGCCAAATGCAAATGAAAGTATGAATGGAGCCCATATTTGCGGGTCACAGGAACACACACTGCTTCTTTTAAAATGTGCAACTTTTCCCTTTCTATGATATTTAAATGGCAAGCGAAGGATCTAGCTCCCGTGCGAAGTATTTTGCATATCGGAAACAGGAACAGGATTATAAGGGAAAACATATAAATGGTAATAATTGGAAAAGCTGTTCTTGTCTTTTCAGAATAACAATCGATTTATGTTGTAATCGTAGTCGGATATAAAAAATACTTATCAGTGAAGTGAAAAGTATTTAAATGTTGTATAAGTTGATATACATTTTAATATCTGATGATGATTTCAGTTCTGATAACTCACTTTGAAAGCCAAGTTATAAAAATAAAAAGCATTTACATAAAGTGTCCAAAATTGATGTAGCTCATAATCTATAGGATGACTTGAAGTTCTGTGATCGTGGAAGGGTTTTGATTACAACCCACAGCAAATTCAATTTGCTTTGCAATGACTCGGAGGAACTCGAATGAAATCGTACTAATGTGAAAATCATACCTCGAGAGAATCGCAGGATGATGAGATGTGAATCTGTAGAAGGAAGGATATTCTGTGGTATAGTAAGTATCTTCTATGTTAACAATATATACTTATTTAAGTGCTTAACGTCTTTAAATTACGCTTGTGTGTTAATAAAAAGCCCAACCATGTTTACAATATGTGAGCAAATTAATAGAGTCAGGGAATCCTAAGATGGCATCATTTATGAATAGTAAAGAACATTTAAAAAGGTGGTATGTGCATATTTAATGTAAAAACATATGATTTAACTGTATTATTAATGAGTTTTAGGATCCGGAGGATTCAAATATTTAAACAACTTTCTTAGGAGTAATAATATTCATAGCCTTAAACTAAATCCTACTAATCTCATTGAGATTAAATCTCAAGACTGTGAATGCTGGAAGTTTCTGATAGTGAAATCAATTAGATTTGCCAATAAGATCAATGGAAGTTCAATCTGGACAGAAGTTATCCTGAGAATCAGTGGATGCCCCCAATTATTCTTGGGCTCCTACGCATCACATCGATGGAATCGAATGGATTGGTTGGGTGAGGTTCTCCCGGCAAGTGCCGATGGATACTTACAGATGGATTTGGCATGCAGCGACGCATTTGCTCCGAACTTCGATAGGAGGGACTGTAGCGTCCTGGAAAACAACTGGGCGCTGACATTTTCATTTTATCCGTCGTCGAGTACATCGACATTGTCATGCAGCCGCCGACGAAATCCTCCTCCAGCTTGAACGCCCTGGAGGCGTCGAAAGTGGTTGGCGAGTAAATTTTGAAGCACTTACTGTGACAGCCTTAGCACGTGTCCTGCATGCAGGACATCAACAAATATCGAATGCACTGGGCCCGCTCAACTGCGCCCTAAACTATATTTCTTTCTACTTATATATTGGCTTTGATTCTTCGATCGATGGTATGCACTGCACTTGTATTTAATTCTCTTCGCCGTTGGCTAGTTCATCAATTGAATGCGAATTTTTTGTGAAACGCGACGGAACTGAGAAAAAAATCACAGTAAAAAAATGTTGCCCAAGTAGTTACCGAATGCCGTCGGTTAATTATTTGTAATTTTCTTCTCTATTTTTTATTTATTTCTTGCTTGGCTTTTGGACTGCTAATCGAATTACGCGCACTCTAAACGGGTTAAACGGTTTGGCGTCGGCGTTCAAACTGTTTACCGTTTGCGAAGCGGAGCTGTTGGCCCGCGTTTTATACCGACTTCCGTTTCCTGTTTCTTGGACTTGCAATTTGATTGCGTGGTATTACTCTGCCTTTTTGTGTACCGCTCGACCGTACCGCCGCGCTAAATGAGCATATGTGTATGTGTGTATTTATATTTGCAGACGCCTTCAACAAACTATTTTTTCGAAATTTTCAAAAACGCCAGCGCACAGGACATAGGACACAGATTTCACAACTAGACAAGCGCGCGTGGTGTTGTGATAAAGAATTCTATGATGAGTTTCGCTAACTTCAGAGTTTATTTTCAATGGGGCGGACGACATGTTTTCATTATTTATCAGCGTGGGCGTGTCCTGCCCGCTGCCTCAAAATGGCAGCCGAATTCCTTATATAACGCCAGCGCGCGCCCTTTGATTGGTCGCCCGATGGGAGCGGGCAGCGCAGCCGGCGCCTTCGTTCAGCTGGAATTGGGCAGCAGTCGGTGTGCCTCTACCAGGCGAGTCCTTCCAAACTTGACGAAGCCAATGCCAGCGTCAGTGGTGCGGCGTCTGCGCACTGCCACATTGGCTTCCGGTGGGTGAGAGTGGGTGGCAGTGGGCCGAACTGGTTAGCACCACCCCCAGCCAGAGCCAGAGCCCTGGAAAAGCCGAGCATCGCAATGCCCCGCAATGTCCAGCATATGGCACAAATTCTTTTTCCTCCGCATTTCTGCCTCTCTATTTTCTCTCTCTTTTTCTGATTTTCGAAGAGGAGCCGGTGGGGGGTGGTGGCCGGTGGCCAGTGGGTGGTTTTCGGTGGGTGGCTTTCGCTGAGCCTCAACAAAAGGCACAAAACGCCAACGCGGCGGCGGACCAACAATGCCAAAACAGAAATGGGCGTACATGTCAGTGGGACTGATGGAGCAGGCGAGGGGAAAGGCATAGAGCGGGGAGGAGGTAGTTGGTTGGCGCAGGAGGAGTTGCTCAGGGATAGCCAGCAGGTGGGTCAGTTCCGAAATGGGGGAGTGGCGATTCGAAGGCCTAGTTGTTGCAGTGCACCTATTAAAAGCATGCAGCATGGCAAATCAGCTACAGGGTGTCCCGATCGCAGTGCCAGGCATACAGGGTGCCACCTTTAGAACCTACCTATTAGTTAAAAAAAGGAATTTTTTAAAATTTTAACTTTATCGCCCAAGATAAACGCACATAGTCTAAGCAAACTCTTTTAATAAGCCCAGCTTTATCTGGTTAAGCATAAAAAAAATACAATTTTATTATAAAAATATGTCAAATTAATTTCAAAATAATTGGTATAATTAAATATTTATTTATTATTTGATAAATGCGCTCTACATTTTCATCATATAATAAATTAATCTTGTACACATTTTATTAGACAACAAACAAATTTTTTGCGTTTATTTATGTTTAAAAATCATTTATCATTTAAAAAATTAAGATGCCAAGGAATAAATTAAAAGTAATTATAATATCATAATTAACTTTTAAGGATTTATTTTATATTTATTGTTTCTTTTAAAATAAGTTTGGTTTTTGTTTAGTTTTTCAATCGAAATTTCGTCCTCCTGGCGCCATCTGTGGGTCATTCTTCATTGTAAAACGCGAACACTGAAAAATGATTGTACATACCCTTTCACCTTTTTAAAGCTTTTAAGGACTCTACGCAAAAAGCTTATAAGAGGAGAAAAGGAGCTGAAAGTTCAAAGAAACTAGAATCCATTTTTTTTATTTCCAACTTTTCTAAATGCAGCCAGGACACACGAAAAGCTATTGAAAGCCCATTCCAAGTCCAACCTAGAAAGTAAACAAACTTCAATTTTTGGTTTTTAAATCCACTTCATTGTTTCTCATTCGATTTGTTTGGTTTGGTTTTCGTTTTTGTACAATTATCTAATAGGCTCCGTTGTTAATATTTCACAAGTTATTGTAGAATCGTGTATAAAACTTTTTACAAGGATAGTCTAATATGGGACCTCAACGTGACCAAAGGATAAGTTGCGGATGAGTTGAGTTTTGGTGAGCGATGAAGCACAACATGGCCTATAATGAATTTCATAAATTCGATCAGGAATCATAATACCTTGTTGTATAGCCTATACCAAATACGTACAATCGAGTACATACATATATGAACCTAAAGTTATGCGTCTCTATAAAATACCATATCTAATGTTTGAACATAACAAATTTGAACTAATGCGCCAAGCGAGCAGCAAACGATTGGAAAGATCTGGGTGGAAAAACGGGACTACATGCTGGGGCATTGCTACCTATGTATGTATGTGTGTATGTGTTTGCTGACCCCCAGTGAGATCTATGGTCCTACGAGTCGTGAGGATTTTGGGGATGATTTGGATGCTCGGTTGCAATTCCAGTTGCTTTGTGCCTCGTTGTCGTTGCAATTGTGCTTGTCAGTTTTTCTTTGCTTTCAATTAGTTCCTGTTGGTGGTACGAATTCGATATCCCTTCTCGTTGCCCAGAGTTCTTATAGATAAATGTAGATACAGATAGATAATCCTATGCATATCCTACGGCTCCTGACGCCCCAGCAATCCGTACACGATGCGCCGTCGATTCTGCACCTCCGCCCTCATGGCTTCCGTGTAGGGATCGAAGGATAGCAGACGCTTCTTCCGCCGAAAGATGCCCTCCTTCCGCATGATGGCGCACCGCATCAGCTGCTCGTTGATGGGGAACTGCAGGAAGTCCAGAATGGAGCGCAGCTCCCGCTCCGTATGGTGGACCAGGTCGTCGTAGAACACCACCTTGATGCTGCCCGTGAAGTTGCGCGCCCAACTGAGGTTCATCATCTCCCAGCCCTTGAGCTTGTTGCTCACGAATTGCTGCCAGTCTGTAATGAAAACCAAAGCAGTTAGCAATAGATTGAAGCTCTCTCTTAATAATAGTTTCTAATTTTCAATGCATAACTGACTTAATTGGACTTAATTGGTTTGTGCCCCCCATATATGCAAAACATACATTTTCCCTTGGTGCGCTTGTAGCGATCCGGTGATGCGAATCCGATGTGACCGCCACTCTGGCGATTGAACTCCGCGATGATGGCCTTCTCCGGATCGCGGACGAGGAGAATTGCTTTCGAGAAGGGCGCCCACGCCTTGCTGCCCCACTCGTGGGTCTTCACCAATAATACTGAACTGTTGCAGACGTTCTCCGCCGGAAAGCCGGTCTTCAGCAGGCCGTAGTCCTTGTAGATGCTGCCCGTCAGGATGCCGGTGGCCTGCTGGAGCAAGTACCTCAGCCACGTGTTACCGCTGCCAGGAAAACTGGCCAGGGCGGTCAACGCTGGCAGGGATTGCAGGGCAGCACTGACGTCACTGGGCAGGGCCGCTAAAGATGGAATGGTTACAGAAAGGTCAAACTTCAAAGGGTCAGCTCACTCACTGTAGAAGTCGGACTTGTAATCCGCGTAGATTGGAAGATCTCGATTTATGTACTTGAGGTCGCGACACCAGCGTATCGTCATCTTGCGGCTGGGCATCGGAAACCGAGGACTATGAAAGCTGGGGAACTGTGGATGCAAATTGAAAGAAATGTTACATTAAATGTTCATCCCTCCCATCCGGCGGTGCTATTTTTGTACATTTTGTTCCTTGGAATGCCACATGCCAGTCGGAAAATTGCCAAGCGGAAAATGGGAAAGCTGTCAGCTTGTGCCACTCGTGACTCACCTCGGCGAAGCGTTCGATGCGCGGTCGTTTGGGATGCGATCCGGGTATGTTGTTCATGGAGAGGAACAGGACGCCGCCGATGTAGATGATGATGGTTGCCGAGACACCGAAAAAGCGCCAGCCTTGTAGTGTCATATCGCCGTCTTTGCATTACTGAAATTGGAATTACCATCGGGCTTATTATTAGCTGCGGATTGTGCTGGCATCGTCGAGCGTTGCTCGTTTATGTAAAAATAATTCAAATGAACATGTTCGCATTAATGAAGCCAATTATCTGTGTATTTTAGCCAGGAACAGGAGCGACAAGGAAGCGTGGAATCAATGTTTTTTCTCTTCTGTTGATTTTGTTATGACAACGAAACAAAAAACTGTAGGCAGGAGGGCAGAAGCCACTTGGCTAACATGACTAACTTGGCCAAAATGGGCCCATTTGCCCACCTACCACCGCCCAGAATAGAATCGGTAACCCCGACAACTCGCCAGTCCGTCAGTCAGACAGCCGGCGGCGGAAATGGGGCGCACTTCAGTTTGGTTTGCAAATGAAAATTGTGAAAAGAAAAGCCACCAGAAGGCAGGTTTTTCCAGCCCAGCGTAGCACGAGAATAGCGAACTCTCATTTAATTTTTGGGGGCTCCTCGAATGATTGATAACTTGTCATTCACGTTGATAAAGGTCTTCGATGACTAAATACCAATCATCATCATTCAGCGCCCAAAATCATTATGGGTTATTATCATTTCATCCAATATTAAAATTAGGAAAATATTAGATTATTATAGAATTGTTACTATTAATATTTCTAGACCTCTATTTAGTACTTATGAATAATGGTTGAGTGTGGCAAGTACCATTTTAGACAATGATAAGTGATAATCTAGACCTGTTCAGTTAAGAAGCGACTTATGCTGCAGAACACTTCTGCACAAAGCCTTAAATACCCCTTCAAAAAAAGGGCATTCGAGGGGGGGAATGAGAATAAGAGAATAAAAGCCTTGTCATGCCTTCAACGGAATTCCTTGAGCTGCATAAAACGCTCACGAAATCCGCAAAAGGACACCCCATCACACACATGCTAGGCTCACATACGCACACACACACACACATCCACATGTGAAAGACAAGCAGCTAAATGCGAAAATTTATGCAACAGCTGGGCGAAAAGGCGGCGAGGGGTGTTCGAAGGGTACTCGTCCTTGGCCAAACGGATCCTTAAGCCACCGATAAACTCTGGCCCATCGGATGCCGGCGGAAAAGCCGCTGGATGATGATATAAGACATACGGCACTCCACCCCGGAAGAGCGCGGAAGTCCAACGAACACCAGCGAACAGCCCCCGGAACTTCTCGAGCCACCCACCCCTCCTCGAGGAAATCGCGGTGCTCAATGGTGGTGGGCCAAAAACTAGTTCAGCGCTGAAACAAGAAGCAAACAAAAACAAAACCCAAGGCGGAAAAAAGGAGAGCGGCATAAAAAATAGGAAAGCTGAACGTGCACTGCGAGAAATTAGCGAGCGTGTAAAGCATGCAAAATACCATGAAATTATATAGATTTTTCTCGCTAGAAATTATGTAAAATTGAACAGAATTAGCTAATATTAAATGAGAAACAACAAATTAGCTAGCTAATATATTATTAATCAAATATAATAGGCTTAAAGTAGTTTCAGTATTAACATTCTGTCATTATCCCAAAATTAAGTTGATTTCTTGATATATAGTTTTTCTCAGTGCATGCTAGAGACTATATAATGAAATGGCCCGGCGGCCACAAAAGGGAAATAGAGAATTTGATTGTTTTGCGGCATAAATCAGACAAAAGCCAAGCACATTAGCGCAGCCAACATAATGGGAGGAAACACAAAAAAAAAAAAATATAAAAAACCAGAGAACCCAAAACTCGGAAACAACGTTGGCATCGCAGGTGGAATCGGTGGCCCAGCCCTCAGGTTTACATAATGCTTGCAAGAGGGGTTCCCGAGCCCCCAAACGAATGTGGAAGGGGCAGTTCATCCCATGCATATGCATTTTGATTGCGAGACCAAAGCCAAACAAATGTGCAGAATAATCAAAAATAAACACAGCAATGGGGCAATGTGCCATGAAACAATGCATGGGATCAAATAAACAATGTTCTAGCTTATAGTACATTTCGCATATTTCTCGTTTTTCAGAACCATTCGCTTGAATGTAAACAAATCATTTCCTGCGTTTGCTCGACTAATGTTCAAATGTACATACATATGTGTAAGTTGTACTCACCGATACCGATTCCGGATCCTTGCCCTCCTTTTACGCCGCTCACAACCACCAACCAACCGACCAGCGACAAACACGCCCAGAATTCGCAGCTACATGTCAAGCGAGCAATTCGAAATCACAATCACAATTCAGGGAACTGCTGATAAGAATGGGGCAATCACAAGGCTCCCATTCGCGGCGATTCACTGTTTAAAATCGCCAAGAACACATTGGATACTAACAATAACACGCACGCACACTTGCGCACACACTGGCAAAAAACAATCACTGTGAA
Source organism: Drosophila sechellia (assembly GCF_004382195.2). Lineage (NCBI taxonomy): Eukaryota > Metazoa > Arthropoda > Insecta > Diptera > Drosophilidae > Drosophila > Drosophila sechellia. The sequence goes on from NC_045954.1 coordinate 15,266,992, forward strand.
AAAAATAAACAAATCCGGTGGCAGGCAGCAGCAGCAGCAACAACAATCGCCAACACAGGGCCAAAAAACAAATGTGAACTATTTATTTGTGCCACTCGGCCCACACGTCGTATGCGCAATGCTTGGGGTCGCACTCGTTGTGTGTTGTGCGCTGTGTGCTCCGTGTGCTCCGTGTGTCCGAGAATTTCTGTTCGGCTCGGAGGAAGTGGAATCCACACGGTACAACTCGCAGCAGCAGAAGCAGCAGTAGCAGCAGCAGCAGCAGAAGAAGAAGCGGCATCAGCATCGCACTGGGGGATGATTGAAAGCTTTTTTTTGGATGGCGTTGCCACTGAAGCGGAAAAGCTCCATTAGCAACCCCTTTTTTTCAGCAGCTGGGCATGATTTGGGGTCTTTTGAGGGCTCTGCGCCGGCGCCGATCTCAAATAAAGTTTCCAGAAATGCTCAGTAGGTGGCCATTGCCACAGTAACTCCCTTGAAACAGTATTTATTGATTCGAATTGCATTTATCGATTATGATGTATCGTATTTTAAAGGAAACATAACTTTTTAGAGGCAATTTGATTCTGGTTTTACAATAAGTTAATATTCTTTCAAAATATAACCAAACAGCTGGGCGGCTTTTCCACTTTGCGCAGGCGCCTATCTCTTTCATAGTTTCCATAAGTGCCCGATAGGTGGCCAATGATAGAGTTACCCTTTTAAAGCAAGCTTTATTGATTTAATTTGCATTGGTCGTTAGCAACTGAAATTATTTGAATGGAAACTAAATATTATAATAGTTTTTTATTGCATTATGATTACCGCCCTGCCAAATAAAATGATTCCGTAGTTTTTACATTTTCTTCTTTTATTCAAATAAGTTCTGCTTGCCTCGATTTCTCATTCATATTTCACCTTGCCTGCTGGGGATTTAGCTTCACTTGCATCGGTTTTTCGTGGTTTCATTTAGTGTTCGAATTGGGATTCGTATTATTTTGCAGCAACATCATACCTTGTGGTGAATAAAAGCTGATATGATGTAGATTTGGCACACTAAAAAGTAACTCGCAACCGAAGGCAAGTTTGTTGTCATATTCGTTTGTATTCACTTTTATTTGCGCTTCTTTAACATGTGCTAATTTCTCTGTTTGTTTTCATTCTTGCTTTGGTTTAGTTCTCATTTAGTTTAGTTTAAATTATTTTTTGCGTATAATTTCACTATAAGTACATTTTCTTTAGTATTCGGTCAACATTGCGAAATTAGCAATTAGGAGAAAAAAAATGTATTTATACATTTATATAGGAATTTACTCTAGACTCGTGGGACTTATTATGCGCTACCTTAAACTAATGTACAAAAATATCGGTAACTTAAATACGAGCAATTTAAAATTTAAAATCAACAACGACAACAATTCGCGGTATTCAATGCAATATAGTACAATACAGAGTAGGTCAAAATCGGTCATCTGGCATATCTTCAGTTAAAAACAATCGATTAAAAATGATCCATATACATAATTGACTCACAGAGTTTTTCGTTGACTGACAACAATTGAACCGAGAGTGAGTGGTACATAAGAAATCAGTTATACTTGTATATATAAAGATTTATATATATATATATATAAATCGGGATTGGGGCCTATATAATGGGTGCCTGGCTAAGGGTATATCGATGATTATATGATGACTACCTTCTGGTCAATAACACTCTCCTGTTTTGGGCATTATTATCATTAACTTTGCTAGGATTTCCTATTGTGTTTACACGTTTATATAAAAAAGAGACAAAAAAAGACATTTTGTGGTCCCTGGCGTATGTAATTCAATTTAAATGGCTCTCCTCGTTGGCATTCAATCGTGGCCTCCTCAACAAATGAACCCAATAAACGACTAAATTAAAATCTTATAGAGTTACTCCTGCTCCATCTTCCGGCTGTGTTGTTTTGAATTACATAAGTGTTGTGCTTGTCGTTTTGTCTTATTACAGTTAGTTGGACTGCTTAGCTGGCTGTGACCCATAAGTTTTGCTTTTTGTGTACTTTTTGGTTTTGTTTGCTTTGGTTTTCTTTGTTTTGAACCCACTTGAGAATTCCTTGTTCCTTGAATTTCAGGTTTTTTATGTTGCTGTGGACTAATTTTGGAGAAATACATTTTAGTTAATGGGGAAAATCATTTTTCGTCAGTTGTTTACATATGCAATACGTTTTTTTGAGTACCATTAATGAAGTTCTCATAAAAAATCAACGAAATATGCTTTTCCCCAAGAAATGCTGTCAATTTTAAATAATAATCGGTACTTATCGATGCTTTTGAGGAAAGCAATCGGTAAACATCGCTTACTTGTTAAAATGTACATAAATTTGTATGTGTTCATAAAACACTCATTCAAGATACTCAAATAGATATAGTATCTAATATTTAAGTTTGGCTTTTATCATTTTCAGTGTGTGGATGTGTTTGTCTTGTGTTTGTGTGTGTTGGTTAGTGCGCTTAGTACAGTACGATAGTTATCGATAGCCGAAGTAGCCAGAGCGATAGTAAGTGGCTTGAGTACAGCTTAACATCCTTTTTTGTGGCTAGTTGAAACTACAAAACTCTAGAGTTGGGTGTCTAACTTTTCTCTACGGACTCTACCGTCTGATTAGTGAGTGCGTCTAGGGCCTGGCTAGTAACTGTCTTTAGTAAAGCGATTAGTTCAGAGCAACAATAGAAATCAAAAATGAAAAAGCAACAATCAGCAATCGTGTTTCCTGCCTACATAGTCTTGAGATACATTTTTGTTTTCGGCGGCGGTGAGACAGACTCGATTCGGTTTCGAAATATATCTTGAACTGCACTAAACTACTTAAGTGCTAGAGTTGCCTTTCTTACGGCGAGATAGTTTCTCTAGTTAGGATTGGAGGATGTGGTGAAGGTCAAGCTTGGGATCAGGTGAACGAAACCGAATGGATGCAGGGACTTTGGACTTTGGACTTCGGATTTTGGAGGCTTAAAAGGTTTAAGGTTTACAGAGCTAGTCTAAGTTTTTCGATAGGTTTGACTAACGCTTCGATAGGCTTAACCGAGGGTGTTCAACAAGTAAATCGCTAATCTATGCATATTATAGGCTCTATATTTAGATATTCGTATGCAGGTGTATGCCTTATGTATGTGTTTAGTGTGTTTGTTTTTCATTTTAATTTAATTTTCCTTTTTTTAGTTTGGTTGTGTTGGAAATGGATTGGCCTGTTCTATTTCAAAACATTTGTCCGAATCGATTAGTATTTAAAATGTTTCTTAAATAGTTTTCTATATAAGTTATTAAAGCTTTCGGTTTTCATTAGACTAGTTCATATATAGATATATAACTATGTATATTTCTGTGTATATATGTACGTACTTAAAATATATATGTATATATATGTTCCATAGTCTCTAACAATAAGAGGTATATACATCTGTAGAGAGGCCCTTGACCCCGATGTCCACGAACTAAACGAGCAACTGATCAATATACCGATTTGGGTTCGGATCGAGACAATTGGTATGCAGATACAAATGCCGACTTTCATCTTTTTTGCGGTTTCAGATACAGATACATACAAAATGAACTAACATGCGTATCGTGGCATGGACGTTTTTCAGGACGGTTTAATGTGGGAATTATTTTCTACGCACATACATTCTCTCACAGGGTCACACAAATTTGGCAAATTAATTAAATGAAAATTTAAGAAAATATGGGCAGACCCTTAAGTACACTTGCATAATGATAGAGCGACTGAATAAGACTAACAATTAATGTAAAGCATCATAAACAGTAAACGAAGAAAACATGAGATCAAACGTAGAATCATTGCTTTGTAAACATGTAAGAAGAATTTCCTGGATAAAAATTATTCATATTTAAGTGCAATTTTTTAAGGAAAGGAAAGACCTTAGAAATCTTTGTAAACAGGAATCACAGTTTTTAACGGAAAAAGGTAAACTAGGGTTAAACTATTACCATTTTGCAAGCACAAACAATCGGGTTTAAGATTACAATTCAAGAAAGCGAAACGAAAAATAATTGGAACCGGGGTGGGAACACTCTCTGGCTATTTGTGTGTTTGTTTCTCGGTTTTTAGTAGTTGTTGTTTCCGTTAAATCTATATGTTTTATATATATATATATATGTATATATATATATCTCAATCGGGCTTTACTTTATATGTGTATATCTTTATATATCGATTCTCTTGCTGGGGGATTTCGTTAGGGCTAAACATATATAGAATATAGATCTATATGTCCTGACATCTTCTTAGTTTTGTATATCATATTCATATACCTAGTTCTTGTACCATGGTAATACTGTCCAAATTCCATTGCTTATTGGTTATCTGCTGATGAAATCGCTTCTGGTTGCGATGGGGATGGGATTCGGAACTCGGAACGGGATTGGGACCAGGACCAGGACCAGGACCAGGATCGGGATCGGGTTAGATTTGGTCGTGATTATAGTTCTCAAAGCTTGTCTTTATCACGGTCGATGCTCATTGCTTTAAAGATTCCGCGCCCGATGCCGTAGCGCAGATTGAACTGATCCAGACTGGAGGCTCTCGGTCGCTGGCTGCCGCTCTGATGTCCCGCGGATGTGGAGCCACCGGCTCCAGAGCTAGATGGTGCCGATCCGCTGGGCTCCATTGGGCCGCTGCCCGATCTGGCCAACTGCTCCTCCATGTCCGTCTCACTAAATTCCGTTTCCGTGTCGCTGAACTTCCGGCGACGCCGCAGAAACGTGCTGCAGTGCTTCAGCTCGCCCAGATTGTCGGACAGGGAGTGGCCACGCTTCCGCTCTTGCCGTTCCATCTCGGCGGCCAGCATCTGCACCTCCCAGTCGTTGTGGCTCGCCAAACCACCTTCGCCGTCGTCCATGTCCTCCTCGTTTCGAGCCACCCGACCCCTCGGATCCTCCTCCTCCTCGTCGTCATCCACTTCGGCCATGTTAATCTTGCTGGAAGAGGAACTCGAGCTGGAGCTCTCGCCAATGTCGAGAATCACGCTGTCCGACAGGCGGGCCAGATTGCCCGTGACATCGGCCACCATGACCGCGCCGCTCGATCCACTCCCACTGACCAGGTGTCCGCTCTCCGCTGCGCCGCTCCACTCGCGATAGCCACTGCTGCGCCCGCTGCTACGTCCATTGCCCTGGCCGGAATAGAAGCTGGGGTGGCTCTGGGCGTGGCGGGAGCTTAGGGAACCGGGTCCTCCGTAGTAGCTGCTCGGACAGTTGAGGGCGTTCGCCGAGGCCGCATGATGACGACTAGGACCCGGCGATGTACTGCGCCTGCCCCCTTGAATGGGTGGCGATGAGGTGAACACCGTGTCCAGGGAGTCACCTCGCTTTAAGAATGAAAGGAACAAGATTTATTCCAAATATGTTCTATGTTTTAAAAACTACCGAACCCACCATAAACAAAAGTTCCGCTGAAGAGCCCGAACTGCTGATGTCCTCCTCCTCCGGCGGCTCATCGTCGTCCACCGACAGCTGGGGCATCTTCTTCTGGCGCCGGCTGATGGGCAGCACCAGGGCGGAGGAGGATGAGGATGCCGCTGCCGCTGTGGACTTGCCCTCTATGGAGCGCAGCTTGAGCTGCAGCTGGGCAATGATGGCGTCGCGTCGCCGCACCTCACCAGCCATGCTGGAGAATTGCGTCTCGAACTTGGAGTGCATCTCGTTCATGTGCGTCTTGATCACGTGGTTGATGCCGTTCAGGATCTGATTGAAGTAGTCCTGTGCCTCCGGGAAGCCTTTAAATTCAAGATCATACATCGTTGTGAGAACGTTGAACAGATGATGTGGATGAAATCATGGGAATGGGTACTTTGTGTCTTGCAAAGGTGAGTTTTCATTTGCATTTTGGGTGAGAGGACATTCACAATAGTATTTTCCAGAGTTTAACTACATCAAATTAGGCTGTGGGTGTTTAAGCGTTGTTAGCACTACATACTTAGGCTATAGTACTTTGATTCAGTTACGTGTCAGCCTTAACTAACAAGTACAGTTGACTTCGTGTCACGAAGCTCTGTATACCAATGCAGATGTTTAGGTTTTGGGTGAAAGGTTGTTCATACAATATAAATGACAGACAAAGTACGGATCAGAATTATACATGGTGCATCATCTGCATTGGCGTCAATACATACGTACATCGTCGACAATTATTTACAAACGTCAGGCATTCTCATTCCCATTACCATACAAATGTTGCACCGGCTCCGTCAAACAAGCTCAGCTGAGATCTCTATATGGTACTCCTATATACATATATAGGTATATATATACAGGATCGTGTTCTTTAGTGGTTTTTTTTCTTAATATATACAAAAGCATAGGTCGGGTAAGACTTTGTGTGTTCTGTGCTGTTTTAGTTACATGCTCCTAAGGACTTAAGCATCCATCATGGCGGCTGTTTCATTCCATTTCGTTCCCAATGCGTGCGTGACTGTACTTCCGCCCATCAGCTGAAAAAATTCTTCGTTCTATGGCACATTTCGTGTTTTTAGCTATGATTACCATTATTTAGTTTTCAGGACTTGAGCTCTTATTTTATATTTCGGTAAAACCCTAAGAAGGTAAGGGTTAAAAATGCAGGTAACTCTTTAGGAGAGTTATAGGAAGACTTGAAGGAATAGCCAAAGAATGAAGGTATTTAATATTTAAGTCTAATGGGAAAGTTGTTCTTTATAGCAGTTATAAGAGAGGTAAAGGTATGACCATTGCTATTCGAAAGTAAATACGATATACTATATCTTTAGAGAAAACTATATCAAAAAGTTTAGGTATAGAAAAGCAGTGTATAAAATCCAAGAAATTTAAAAATGTTTAATAGAATATATATATATTATAGAATAGTAAAGAATTTCTGTTTTTCGAAAGCCTTTTACACTTAATTTTATCATGCAAATAGTTCAGGATTTTATCAAAAGCGGTGACATAAAAAGATGGTAAGACGAGTAGTTTGATTGGGAGTAGGGGGTGGGTGTGGGTGGAAGAAAGCAGGGCAAAGCGAGAGAAAGTTCTTGTTGTGCGAGTATGAGTGACTCGCATACATGCGCAAGTGTCAGTGTATATAGAAGTATGCTCAAATAGAGAGAGAGAAAGAGATAGAGTTACATAGCGTGTTTCTTTTACTCAAATATATCTTTATAATCTGGGAAGTGACATGGCGTTGCATGGCATTGCTCTTGTTCTGGATCGTGGATCTATAATGCCCGATCTGAAACAGATGTATTTACCTTCGATCCGCTGCGCTGGACCCGCTCCGCCCATCGCACTGGTCGTGTTCTGCCTGAGCTGCAAATTCAAATTCAAATCAGTGGTGGACTGGGCATGGAGGATCTGATTCGACGACGCTGAGCACTCGACGACATACGAGGCGGACGTGGACGTGGATGCGGATGCGGATGCAGTTGCTCCCGCTCCCGCTGGCAACATCGACGCTGAGGCGCTGCCAACGCCACCAACGAGTCCGCGCCCGGTTCCGTGTCCGCCCAACTCCCCCTGCAGTTGGGCGGGAAACGCGAAGCTCTCCTGCGGCGAATTCGTGGGCGTTACCAACGTCAACGTCGGCGACCAGACATTCGACGCTCCGGGCTCCAATGGTAGTGGAACTGAGCCGGATGCTGGTGCAATGGGTACCGGAAACGGAAAAGCCACCGCCGGTGGAGGAGGACACGTATACGCACTGTTGCCGTTATTGCTCGGATGCGAACTCGATTTAGCACTGCTATCGTTAACCGTACCGCTGCCGTTACCGTTACCACTAACGCTACCGCTACCGTTACCGTTACCGCAACCTTTATTCACCGAACCGATCGCCGCAGCACCGCCGAAGGGAGATTCCTCCTCCTTGGCACTGGCGGGCGGGCTGGAAAGAGTGGAATGGAAGGTTACACTCTTCAAGAGCTTACTGTGCCTAGCCACGTACCCTTCCAAGGTCGGCTCCGCCGGCAGGCCCTTCCCCTTTTGGCTGGCACTGGAGTTGACCTTCGACCCCGTTCCCTTTACCGCTCCCGTTCCCGCGCCCGGCCCCGCCTCCTCCTGCTGACCACCGCCCATCTGGAGTTTCTTGAGTATGCTCTTCAGCTTGCGCCGCTCCATGGTCTCATTCGATTCGGGACTAAGTGGCAGGGGTTCGTACTGCAACTGCCTGGAGTTGCTATCCGATGCGGAGGCGGAAGCGGAGGCGGATGCCGATGCAGAGGCGGAAGTATTGGTGGATACCGAAGTGGAGCTGGTGGTTGACTCGTACGTGCTGAGGAACTGCGAGTAGATGCCGGAGGTGTCGCTGTAGCATCGATACAAGGACTCCGTAATGGGCACCTTGCTATCCGGGCCGGACTTGGAGCAGTCCAAGCTAAAGCTACGGGTCTGCAGTGCCCGCTCCAGTTCCGCCAGCTTCTGGCGCTCATTGAGGATCTTCAATCGCTTGACAAACGGCAGTCCGCAGTACTCCGGCGACAGATCGAACACGCTTTGGTAGAGCTTCCTCCGTCCATTGCCGCCCAGTTCGGTCAGTTCGCCGTCGGGCAAGTGCTGCTCCGGCTTCTGGAGACGTAGGCAATCTCGTTTTGCGCTCGCCGTCACCTGGCTGGCCGTGGAGCCGTTGGTGCTCGTGGAGCTTGGCCCCTGAATTTGTCCGTGCTGGTGGTGGCCATGATGATGGTGATGGTGGTGTCCATGACGCGGTGATCTCGAACTGCTTCTGGCGCTATGGTGACGTGGTCGCGGATGCGTCTCCATCTGCTGCGGTATGTTGCTCAGCGAGTAGTTCTTCAGCGGCGAGGCCAGATCATCTGGCGAACAGTTGGTTAAGCTCGTGTAGCTGGAGGACATCAGAGTGGCCAGTTTCAGCTTGGACCACGGCTTGATGGGCGTGCCATCGGTGTCCGTGTCGGATTGCAGCGGAGTAGCCATCCTATGGCTTTGAGGTTTGACTACCCTCTTCGATATGATGGCAATGCCAGAGCTAGTACCAGATCCCAAACCCAATCCGGTTGCGGCGACGGGATCCTCGGAAGTCGCGTGCTTGGCCACCAGAGCCAGTGATTTGGGTGGCTCCTTCTTGGCTATGGCTCCCGTGCTTGGACCCGGAGAACTGCTGGATCCTCCGCCGCCACCCTGCATCTGTTGGATCTTCTGCTTGAAGGACACCTTCATGATGGGCTTGATCTGGGCCACCGTCAGCGATTGTCCCGGCGCCGAGATGCCGATGGTTCCACCATTTGTACCAGGATGCGATGCACCTGCCTGGCTGGCAGCGAAATGCGAATCTATTTTGCTGCTGATGTTGGGCGGCGTGTTGACCTAAGTGATTTCATCGGGTTAGGTGCACGTTTAGAGAAACAGAGATGTATCGGCATATTAATAGAAGGTACAAAGTTAATCAATGATGCTTATTCTCATACTCCGGTTACTGAAACATATGTTTCTGCTAACAGGAGCATGAGAAACTTAACGTGAAACTTAACCGGCACTGTAACCTTAACATACAAGTATAATTGGCTTTTTGTTATTTCATATGAACTGGTTGATGACCATTTGTCGTACTCAGATCTGAGTTGTATAAGAAATCTAAGGGTTCTTCTGATTCTAACTGTACATGAGCTTAAGAGGAGCTTAATTTCTAAAGCTCCAGTTAAAGTCTAACTTTTGAAGACTAAGCATGAAGTGAGTTCTTTAAGACGAGTATTCCCCCAATGAGGTGGGAAAAGTTAAGGCCTAGCTTCTTTCGCGATGCTTTCTAGATCTATAGGTTCTGGATGCTATATCTGGTTATATATATTTTTTTATATTTTGATATGTCTTTATTATTATTTTTTTTTTGTTTTTTTTTTTTGCTTTACCATGACGACGCCGGGTTCGGCGGCGTTTGCCTGCGGCTCGTTCTTAATTTTCAACTGCTGGAGTCGCTGGATCAGGGGAAAGCCTTCGCTGAACTCGCGTTCGGGCTCCTCCTGGATCGATTCCTGCGGCGATAACGTACACGTTACATGTGAGTGAGGTGGAGATTTCTGTGGTGGTGTGGACTTAACAGCTCGCTCTTCGCGATCCTAGTGCAAGACACATAAAGACACATACAAAACTACTGTTTAGGAGCTGGGGATAATTACATACAACACGAATTTATCTGGATCGGGCGTTAATCATTTCGAAAGCTAAACCAAAATCAAATGATAAATGCAAACGAACTCATGACTTAAGTGGGCAATGTCAGCGATGGTGTATCTTTGATTTATTTCTTTTTTTTTCTCTGTATTTGCTTGTTTGTTTCATCTGTAAATTAAAAGTATATATGTTCTTGTTTACTAAGCGAAAGCAGGGGGACTATTGAAAGCATCTAAATAAGCTCACGAGTTGTTTTTACAAGGATTTACAGAGAACAGGCGACCTTTATAGACTAATCTAGTATATATTTTCCTAAAAATTAGAGATTAGTGGTAAAAAATTGTACGAAAAATTTCGAAGTTTGCCAATTCATTTGGAAAGCATCTAATTACGGATCACTTTTCAAATTGTAAATATTTATTATTTTCTAAAAGTTCCCAAAAGTTGGAAAACTGACTGTCCTGCTCCAGTTCTATATAATGTCATCTGTATAGTTTGCTATTAGATATAGTTAGCTTGAATTGCGTTACGTGCTCGATTGCAATAATTAAGATCTTTGGAACTAGCACATTTATCTTGGGTGGATTTATCTGAAGGTGCACTAACAACTTGTACAAACTGCATTACATTATGGAGTCGAAACATTGTACACATATGCAAGTGTGGGTGGTTGGGTGATTGGGTGGCTTGTGGGTGGTGATGGTGGCGGTGGGACTGTAAGTAATCGGTATGTCAGATACAACAGGCTTCAGACCGTTTTCCATTAGGATGTTTGTGTTTTTGTGGGCGTGTTGGTTTGTTTTTCCATTTGTCAAGCTCTTCATTCAACGCTCTGTTTGTCTGCTTGTGGCGAAAAACCATTTAAAGCCTTGTGGGTGGCAAGTGGGTGTGGGAGTGGGCGGTTGTGGGCGCGGTCGTGGCTCTTGGTGACTCTGGATGTGGGTGTGGAAAACCAAGTCGAGCAAAAGGTGAAGTGGGTGAGTAAAAGAAATGAAAGTGAAACGAAAAATAACAAAAAACCAAAAGAGCTGTGTGGTTTCCGGTGACTCGGTGGTTGTAACTGTGGCTGTGGCTGTGTGGCTTCTGGCCGCAGGTGGGTGGCGATGTCGATGCGACTGGAATGGCTTCCCATCCCAGGCCCGGCCTGGCCAACTCACCTGCTTCTCCTTGAGGAGCCGGAGGCGCTGCAGCAATGGCAATCCCGCCCCAATCGGGCTGGGCGTCTTGTCGTGCAACTCGTCCTTGGCCTCGGCGCTATCCGCATCCTTTTCGTCCGATCGAACGCGCGACATGCGCTTCAGCAGGATCTTGCTTCCGCGCGGCGAGGTGTTGTGCAGCGGCTGCATCTCCAGGGATTCATCGCTTTTGCGCGAGGTCCTGGGGGAGAATAATGCATAATTTCCATTTGAAATTGAAGCACATCGCATTTGCCCGACTTTAAGCCAATCTTGTACTCACCTGGACTTCTTCAGCACGTTGCGGAATCCCTTGACGTCGTGCTTCAGCTTGTCCACGATCTTCTTGGAGGCACTGTTCTCGCTGCTGTCGCTCTGGTGCACCTGACCCTGGTGGTGGCTCTGATGGTGGTGCGGATGAGCTGCCGCATAGGCCGCCGCCTCCTTGTCACTCTGCGCCTTGGCGTACTTCTTGTTCACGCAGCGCACCTCCATTAGCCGCTTGCGGCCCAGGGTCTGCAGGATCTCCTGGGCATCGGGGTAGTCCTTCATGGCCGCCAGGACATCCTCGCGGGACAGAGAGAAGAGCTCCGAGTAGCCCACGGAGCGCACATCCGCTGTGCGTCTGCAAAGTACGCATTGAATAAGTAAAACTCTTGTTTGTACCGCAACTCAGTTAGTTAGTTAAGCATTGGGTATGTTATTTTCTCCATTTCTAGGTGCTCCCGCCCCCACTCACTTGTTAAGCCCGTCCAGATTGAGGATGCCGATTTCGCCAAAAAAATCACCAGCCTTCATGGTGGTCAGGACCTTGCCCGTCTCGCTCAGCACCTCCAGGATGCCATCGGCAATGATGAACATTTCGCGAGCCACCTCGCCCTTTCGGCAAATGGAGTCGCCCGGCGTAAAGATGTAGGCCTTCATCTTGAGCACGAGATCGTGGAGGAACTCGGGCTGGCACTCTTGGAATATGGTCACCTTCTTCAGCACGCTCAGGTTGACATGTAAGGCCAATTCGGTTTTCAGCTTGTCGGGCAGGAGGCCCAGTGCGGTATTGATGTCACCGCCACCCTGTATCCTGCCGCGGGACCAGCTGTAGTCGTACCACCGCAGCACGCGCCGCTTCATCCCTCCGGGCACCTAAAGGGATTGGCCCGGATGAGGCGGCACATTAGTTGGACTGGCCATGGAGATGGCGCCAAACTCACCTTGTGGTGCCGCATATAGGTCTTGGCCCCATCCAGCAGGCGCTCGAACTCCAGGCGATTCGCATTGCGGTTCGTTATCACATTGCCCACTTGGCCCACAATGGTGGCGAAGATAAAAACACCAATCAAATAGCTAACGATCGTAAAAATATATCTGCGAAGGAGCAATTCAGGGAGTGGCAATCAATTAGCTGGGCACATGTAATCCAAACTCGTGGCGGAGAGAAATAGGGTGGCTCAATGTATTTAGCTTTATAAAAGCCACTCATTTCATCTTTGCCTTGAAGAAGCACTTTTTGCAAGCTCAATCAAAGTTTTCGAAAGCTTGAGATTATGTTTCAAAACAAAAACTATTTGAAATCCTTGCAGATAAATTTGGTAGACAAATATCAATGGAACTGTTCTAGGCTGTCGCACGCTTTCGAAAACTTTGATGCCAAACTCTTATTTCGTGGCAATATGCAACAGATATATTCAGATACTAGAAAATTGTAAACACCAAGGCAGACGAATCGGTGGACAGCCCCCAAACAAGTTGCATGATATTCGCTGAATTTGATTGACCTTGCTTGCTAATGAAACACAAAGTTCAATATTGATAATGATCGTACCCATAACTAGAGCCAAATTGAAGTAAGCGCGATTTAATGCCACGCCGCGGAATTGAACGTGGGCCGTCCACCGAAAAGTTCGGTCTGATTGGTGAAATTGGTAGTTAAAAGTAAGAGCAGAAACCCACCCAAATAGCCATATACTATATATACTATATCTTTAGTAATTCTTACTCACTCTGCATTCGTTTCGGGCGTGGGCAGATCCCCAATGGTGGTCAGTGTCAGGGTCGACCAGTACAGGCTGCCCAGATACTTTCGCGTTAGGGTGGCGTAGTCCCCGGGTCGATACGGATACACCCAGTCGCCCTGGGATTTCAGGATAAATCAGGTATATTTATGATTCATTCATTTAGTTGGTTCAAAGTTAAGTTGTGCATATATTTAAATTTAGTTATTTTATTTTATTTTTGTGTACGCACCTGAAAGCCCTCCGCCTCGGAGAGTAAAAAATAGAAACAACCGAACCAGTGTGCCAGTATTAACAGGATATGAATTAGGTTAACAACGCGCCATAAATTTGGCCAAACTGTTCTACTTTCTACGATGTAATAAAATCTCACAGATCGATAAACCTGCAAAAGGTCGTCAAATTAGTACGCACATTAATAATGCTCAACATCTCCGATTAACTGACTTTAAAAAAGCGCGTAAAACGCAAGAGCGGATGTGTGCCCATCTTGAGCTGCAGCAAATCCAATGGTATCAGCGCTATCATATCGAAGATAAAGTCGCGCGAGTGAACGTAGTGACAGGCCAGCTTCCTGTCGTCGTATACCTAGAATGAATCAGGAGATAGTTTAAAGGTTCCAATGCTCCATTGTTCCAAGGCTCCAAGGTTCCAAGGATCCAAGCTTCCTATCATCCAGATACTCACCATTAGGCCCTGCTCCAGATAGCCTGTGCGTAATTGAACTATTATATCTAGGATAAATACAACATCTGTCATCGAATCGCAGATGAGCCAAAACGTGGGCACAGATTGCTAGCCAAAAATAATGCAGCAGCAAGTACACAGAGCAAAATGGCGAGTTAGTTACACATGGTGGCTAAGTCTATACATATATTAAAAGAGTAAATAAAAATAGCTGCGAGCCCTCGAAACTTTTCTAAGCTAAAACCAATGTTAGTTGTTCAACTGGTAATTGAACATGATCTATGATCTAATTTTAAGCTCAGAGCCACGTAACTTTTGTAAAATCAAATCAATACTAGTAGTTACTCCGCAATTGTTTTCTGTGCATAACACAGCACAAAGTCGCATTAAGTGCAAAAGGACCTTTCTACGGGCCAACTGTGCGCCTATTTTTATGGCCAGGTCAAGGGCAATTAAAATGGGGAATGCAGTTGACAATTGCAAATGTGCGGGCTTAAAACAGGATGAGGTTTTTGTGGCCGGGTTAAAGGTCAACACAGTCGACTTTTGTTTGCCCGACCATAGCCGGTTCTAATCTGATGACAAACACCAGCTAACTGGGCCATAAACAAACATTTGCCCAGGCCAAACTGCGTGTCTTATAATTGAGTCATTACAAGGCAAAGAACGGGAGCAAACAGATAAAAAGGCGGATAAGTATTTTTTCGGACAGTTGACCGACCCACTGATGCTCTACCCCCTCTCTCTCAAACACCTCGTCCGAAGTGGGGGTCATTATATGGGCCACGGCGACCCAACTCCATTACAACCAACTCTTTTGGGCATAATGACAAAAGGGTGTCGCCTTACGCAAAGGACGAACAAAGGCCTATCCGCAGTCTTTTCAAGGGCAAATGGGAAGTGGTAAACGGAAAGTGACAGGTGTACACACCCAAGATAAACAGCTAACAAAAAAGGGAAAAACTAAAGAAAACGAGAAAATAATAAAGAAAACTCACCTGCAGTTCAGGAAAGCTCTGCCTCACAATTAGGGTCCATAGATTATATAGAACACATACAGTTAACATCATTAACCAATAGAAGTAAAAATTTTCATCTGGATTAACAACGGATCGTCGTTTCTGCAGATAGCGTCGCCGTCGTTTAACACTCTTGTCGACGTCACCAGAGGCACTTTCTGAACCCGTATCTTCAACAGTTTCCTATTATTGAAAAAAAAGATTACACATATTGTTAATATTATATACAAATATATCTATAATCAATAATGCACAAAGAATGCTGTGCAAATAGTAACGAAATGTAGCTGATTTCCGGACACATTTTGTTGCATACTTTCGAACAGTTTAATATTAAATTTAATTATTTTTCTATACATTTTGCCCATGAAGAATTGGAAATATATGAATTACCTGTGTTTCGGGTATCTGTCTAGTCGAGAAACGCTTCAGGAAGGAGTCTTCGCGCTTGAGCGGTGGTTTCTTCTGTATCGCCGATGAAATCTGCACGGTGGTGCGCAGCTTCATCCAACGCTGGTTCGATCGTGTCCTGTTTTTTTGTGGCACGTGGAAGATGGAAATCGATTAGATGCGGATATTCGGAGAACCTATTTCGCAAAGGTATTGTCTCACACAACGAACTACGGTAGCTAATGACTAAAGTTTGGGGCGACTTAAGAGGGGTTTTAAGGGGAGCGCAACTAAAAAGATCATTACAGTAAAGCGTGCGCTCACGTCACTCGGGTGCTAGTTATTTATTTATTTATTTCTTTTCATAGAACGTAATCGCTTACGCAACACGAAAGATCAAACACATACGCTAGTTGGTGATGACGGAGAAGTATGGCTACGGGTTACGGGCTACGGGATACTGGTTACGGGTTACGGGTTACATAGTACGGATTACGGCTATGGTTACGCATACTTAGTGGCAAGACAAACATTCATGGGAGAACCCAAAAGACCGTAACGCAAACGCACGCAACGGTAACGGTAACGCTAATATTAAGGTGGAACGGAAACGGAAACGCACAACGAAACACGATGGAAATAGAGAGAGAGATAAATAGATGAGGTCTCTTTGTGCATGCAAAATACATATACTACATACATATACATATATAGGGCTATAGTTCTAGAATCTAAATAACTGACTACGAAAAGCGAGATGTGTTCGAGTCGCAAACGAAATCAACTCAAATCAAATCGAAACGAATTGAATCAAATGTAATCAAACGAAATAACAATCATAGGCGTTATGCAATCGACAACAAATGTGGAAAATTGCAATTGGAAAACAATTTAGCGGCAGCAGTAGAGCATCGCAGCGAGACAGAGACAGACAGAGCGAAACAGACAGAGAGAGAGGGGAGATAGAGAGGAGAGGAAAGTGGAAGTGGCGTTCAAGTGGCCAAGAATTTTCCGCCATCGATAAAAATAGCTCTTGGCCTCGGGCGAAAAGTGTTAAATTGTCTGCCAGGTGAGCTTTTCTCGACTGAAACTGAAAAGTTTCTCACAATTAAAAAGAAATTAAAAGAACCGAAAAGTACGTTTTCTCCGGCAATCCGAAGCTTGGGGTACTCTTGCAAACTTGATAGAATGAATATATAATTTATTTAAATCTGTTCCGCAACACTTGAAGCACTTAAAATATGTACGCTCTCAGTTCGTGTATGTATGTACATATTTTATGGCAGATTAATACACCCTAAAGTTGCAATAATGTGGGCACTCAATGAAATCAAATTGTAGGTGTGCAAAAGTATGCAGTGAAAAATGTTTCAAGAAGCTCAAACGGACAATTGAAGTTTAAAAATAACATTGCATACTCTTAGGCAGCCAAACAAGTGATACCAAAACGCCAGTAGCATTTCAGTGCTCGTGTTGAGCTCTGAAAACCTATGTACATTAATCACGTTTAAAGTCCAGAAATCATTTATAAAGCTTAAAGAGCTGAATACGGTAAGCTGTGGCGCCATCAATCAATAACGATTGTTGAAAACGGACGGACCAACGATGAAGGTGAAATTTGGCATTACTTTTTATTACATTCAGTTTGGCAAGAGCATAGCTACACACTACGAGTATATACGAACTCGATCTAGAACTATCGTACGACTACGTGGAGGGGGAATTTCTGGAGAGGATGTTCGGGGAAAGGGATCAGGTTTTACCACTTTAAACTTTTGCTCAAGCCGCTCAGGGTCGCCATTCAATCGTCTGTTCTGCTATAGCATCTAGTACTAGGTGTTTATTTGCATGATGTACACAATGGATGTGGCTCTATATATATATATATATATATATACATTGCTTATGTACAGTTCGATTTTGGGGATGTTGCTGATGCGTTAATTGATTTTGGTTGGGCTTAATTTATGCACAATTATTATTCGCATTCAGCATATCAAATGCCAGGCTACGGGATAAATGTTTTGTATTTTGTTTGGTACTTTGTTTTTATCGTTTAGGGTTTGCTTAGTTTTAATTTCGGTTTTTTCTTTTACGTTTTTTTTTTTGTTTATTTTGATTTAGCTAGTTTCATTGGTCTATTTACAGCGGTGGCTAAATTATTACGCATACGTCGTGTGGTACACGATGAGGTACGAAAAACGAAAGCGATTTGGTAGCAATGCAGTTAGCTAAACGAAAGACAAATCAAAGGAAAACAATGATAGCTATAGGTGTGGTTGCCGTCAGTGTGGGTGTATAGGTGTGGGTGTGGGTGTATAGGTGTGTGTGTGCCTGTTCACTGGATGTTTGGGTGGGTGTATATCCGCCCTACGAAGTGTTGTGGCTTTTTACAGGGTATTACTGCTGCCGAATCTTCGGCCCAAAGTCGGTGTGGTGGTGGTGGTGGTGGTGGTGGTGGTGCTGGTGTTGCAGTGGAGCTGCGGTCTTGGAAACTCCGCACTTCGCAAAACGCCAAAACCCTACTCTATTGTTTATATGTACTATATATGTATGTTGTTGCTTCTAACTATATGCTTTATGTGTCTTGCTGTTTTTGCGGCCTATTCAAATGCAAAGCGCGCACATGCCGATCATTGTCATTATCATCATCAATAACAGCATGACCATCATCATCATAATCAAATCAAAAGCAGAACAAAGCTATGCTTGTGTGTGTGTGTGAGTGTAAGTATGCGTGTGTGTGTCATTTGTTTCTTTGTGTCTGTGTGTGTGTTCCGTGTTTGCGTATTGGTGTGCAGAGACAAAACCGAGAAATCATAAGGAACGCAAGAGAATAAACTTACCAATCGGAATCTGGATCTGAAGCTCCATCTCCGATACGCGATTTCCTAAACGAGTTTCGAAAGTATTTCATTTTCTTTTTGTTTCTTGCTGTTTCTTTTGTACTTTTATTTTTGTTCATTATTTTTGGTTGTTGTTTAACATATTATCGTTTTGTATTCATTTTGTATTGTAATGTTTTCGAGGAGGCAATAGTAAAGAGAATTCGATAGAAATAGATTTGGCAAAAAGTCCAATAGACAGAGACAGAGGCAGAGAGAGAGGGAGTAAGCGAGAGGGGCGGTGTGGGTGAGAGTGAGAGAGACGCAGGAACACACAGATATGGAGGCACACACACACACATACACATATACATATGCATGGAACTGGGTGATACGGGCTCCCTTTTAACCCATCACTGTCCATCCCAAGCCAAGCGGAAAAAAGGCTTGCTGCACGATAAGATTGCCCCGCTCTATAGTCTCTCTATACTAAACATAATACCTACACACAGTGGCGCCCGCAGGAATTTGTTAAAAAGGGGTTTTAGTTATGGTAGTGAAGTTCGTTATAACTCATTTCATAATTGTTTCTCGATAATAGCTAACCCTTCGAATGATTAAAAAACCTACACAATTTTACAAAATATTTCATATTTTCAGTTTGAATCCCGTTTCTAACCTTTAATCAATAGACTCATTTATTTGTAACCCCAAATACCAAGAGCCCCCTCCTAATGGGCCATTGAATATACATATGTGTATGTATGTAGAGAGATGCGTGGACGTGTGTGCGTATATCTGTGGATGACCCCATTGTTGTTTTTGGGGTCAGCTGAACCATTTGTGAACTTTCGATTTAATATAAATTGAGAATGAGCTTGTTAGTTTTGGCGCTTGCCAATTCCCCGTTTCTCGACTGGATCCGTTTTGATTCGATTCGATTCGATTCCATGCCATTCGAGTCGTTGCGATGCGATTCGGGTTGGGAATCGGGTTCGAAAAGGCTAAAGAGCTGGGCCCGGTATTAAATGGCATTCTTTATTGCACCACAAATCATCCAGCGAAATGTTAAAGGACTCGCCTGTTTGTCCAACGCGCGCGTGTATGTGTGCACGTGTGTACATATGTGTGTTTGTTAACCCATATGTGGTTGGCTAAAAGTGTTATTGTTTAATGGCTGCATGATGTCCGATTTGGGGCCGCCTCGGGTTAACCGGCGATTCGGTTGGTTCCTAAGCCGGATTTCAATTAACGCCTCTGCCTCGATTCTCGTATCTGAGTTGCCTGCTTTTGGTCAATGGTTTGGTTTGCAGTTTTCGGTTTTCGCTTCTCGTTTCCCGGTTCCCTGTTCTCGGTTATCGGTTTTTGTGGCCATCAACCCGCAGGCCGTGACCGCTTGGAATGCTAAACCAAACTGACTGGGCGCACATGGCGGATGAAATAAGAATTGAGAAATTGCGTCAAGTCATTTGGCCAACGTTCTCCAGTTCCCCCTGCTCCTTCCACCACCTTTCTTTCCCAAAACAACACCCCTTACCATTACCACTGATGCCTGATGGGGATAAATTTATAACCGCCTGGGGACACTTGGCACCCCACAAAAGTATGCTACACTTTTCGCCAGCCAGCTGGATCTTAAAACGTGTCAGGATGTCACGGAAATCTAAGGATGCGCTCAAAGTAATTGTGGACGGAAAGTTCTCAAGTACATAAATCAAGTTGTGACTGATACTCTTTTTGAATTTATATAAGGACATTTTCGCCATTATGAACGCACTATGAATTTAAAGGTATTTACTTAATATGATTTAATGAGGTTCGATGCACAGGCATAAAAATACATTTTAAATTTGTATAATTAATATTTTCTTGATGGTTTACTAAATTGTTTTATTTATTATGCATCAAAAATTCCAGTTCTTTCTATTAACTCTTATGCAAAATAAATCTAAAGTGACTAGCGTTAAGCATTAATAACGTATTCTTTTTTTTTCCAATTAATGTGTTATTTCTGCAATAAATTTGATAAAAGAACGGAAATTATTCTCGCAAATAACTTGATAAAAACTCACATAAAACTGCTGTGCAAAAATTTTAAACCCACCGACAGACATTTCCGTGACACTTAAACCAAACTCCTGCTCGTAAATTTCCCGACTACAATTTCATTCTTCTTTCTTTCTTTTTTTTTTTTTTTGCGACCGCCAGCGAGCGTGTAGATGGCTTATTAGCCATGGCTAATACCCCAATTATTTGGGTCATCCCAGTTAATGAGCAACTTGGGCTGCTGACAATGCAATAAAGACGAAAATATCGGACGACGCCACCGGATGTGAGCCGCATTTCAAGTGCTTGCAAATCAAAACACAATTGCCGGAATCGAACAAATGAATTTGATTGCGAATCAAAGTTGCTTGTAAGGGAATTACTCAAGCACACTACTAGGGAAACATACGGAAGCAGGCTACGGGGAGGTGGTGGTATATATATAGGAGGCCTCACTGTGCCCGATGCCAAGTGCATGCCAAAAAATACAGAGAAAAGTTGAAAAAAACTAGATGGTGACATCCGATCGGACCTGGGCGCATAAATTCTAGGCTACCATTGAGTGTATTGTGTTCACTTGGCTTCTACATAAATTTGCAATTTTCTAAATTCAAATTCTTTGTAAGTTGTCAGTCAGAAGGCAATTTCCCATTTTGCATGCACAATGCCAAAGAGAATCTGGGTGGTTGGCGTACATTGTGGCATTGGCATATGCATATAGGCGCAATGTGGTGCCCGTGCCAGTGGCGTGCGATGTCCTTTTCGAGGGGACGAATTACCAGGATTAATTACAGAATTTCCTTGAAATTCCTGCTCAGTAATAGAGTGCAATACTCTTTAAATTCACTTGAGAAAGCACAGTTGGAATGTTCATTACATATCCATCAAGTGAGAATACAGTGCTGCAAGGAAGTGGGTTTGAAGCCCCCTGCCTACGTCACTGTATCTTCTTTACGTGTTTGTTTGTGTGTGTATGTGTTGGTGTATTTGTGTCAAAAGTTCGCCTACATTGCAGTCAGCAGCTTAAACATATCGATTCAAACGCACACTGCCAAAAGCCACTTTAACTTTGGCTGTTTGCTGAGATTTTTCAAGCAAAAGTTCCTCTTACACCCTTGCGTATAAGCATGTGTGTGTTCCTCTGAGTGTGTGTGTGCTTAAGAGGGTGTGTGAGTGTGTGTAAGTGTGTGTGTCTGTTGGCATCAACTTGTTTAGCTGGGGCAAACTTGCCCTTTGCCAAAAATGAACCGAAACTAGAACAGAAAGTGGTAAAACGTATACCCAGCCAAGACACCTCTTTCCCTCATTTGGCTGGGCTACAGTGGCACCTCCCACTGCACGACCACGCGTACATCTCTTATGCATATGGCTAATAAATGCAAAATCCCATCAAATGTTGGTGTATTAAATGAGTAAAGTCGTGCGAAGAAAGGGGGTCGGTCATTGGGTCGGAAGACTTGCAAAAGTTTTACAAGAAAACTTATTGAGGCTTAACTGTAGAGTGAGTCAGAGAGTGAGAGAGGGAACGTGGGGGGCGATAGAAACAGATCTGGAGCAGAGAGTGGGAGTGGGATAGATTTAGCGAACGAGCGAGCAGGCGATATTTGAGTTGAGTTTTAGTTGAGAGTTTAGTTGAGTTGAGAGAGGTCTGGCATTCGCTTACACATCAATGATATATGGGTTATATATTAGGTTACACATAGGTTCATACACTACGTTTTCGGATTAGTACGTTGTTAGAGCGAGAGAGTGAGAGCATGAGAGAAAGAGAGAGGGCGAGCGATCGATGAGCGTTAGTGAGTGGGTTAGTAAATATCGATTATCGAGGGGCGGATCGTGGACTTCGCTTTCAATGGTGATGGTGGTGAGGATAGCAAGAGTCAGGATTCTCTCTCGCACACACGCTCACGCACGCAAAGAGAGTTTACACATACATAAATGGGTGCACAGAGAAAAAAAGCTACAACTCTCCACATGGTCATCTTAATGTTAGAATATTCCAATTAATTTTCTAGACATTTTTTTGAACAATTATAAGCTACCTCCAACATTATTTGAGATATGATCAAAAATATAAATATTTCTATCCCATATTATAAAAAACGACAATCTAATATATTTGATTTTTACTACCTTTAACTACTTTTAAAATTCTATGTACGTATACTTTTGTAACATCAAAAAGAATTTTAAAACATATATCTTATAGATGGGAAAAAAGTTTTGAATGATTTGAAATTAACACAATTACTAATTATTATTCTAATTATTAAAACGTTTTCAAGATTATAGAATATTCTAAGCAGCCGTTCTTTTGTAAATGACCAAATGGAGGTGATATTTTTTTCTCTGTGCATTTAGTTAGTTAACGCTAGCAAAACGCGGATACGCAATTACGGAACACTGAAATGGGGACTTGTGGGTGGCAACGTTCCTCTTGATGCGCCGCAGGGAGCAGTAGTAGGCCATCACGGCCCGCAGGCTCTTCCACTTCGTTGTCTGCTGCTGGCCATTGGAGGCATTGGCAGTGGCGGATGCGGATGCCGAGGAGGTGGCGAAGGCGCCACTCCGGGCCTGATCCTCCGCCGCCACAAGCTCCTCGGGATGCTCGCTGATGAACGAGGAGAGGGTCTTCATCGCTGGCAATGGCCTGTGACCCACCGGCGTGCTGGCGCTCTGGTCGGAGGACGGACTGTTCACATGGAGGCGCACCTGGCGCCGCTGACGGGCCTGGTGCGGATGCGGATACGGATGCGGATGCGTATGCGGATGTGGATGCGGTTGTGCCGGCGTCCGTATAAGTCTATCCCTCTCAGTATACCTTAAACTAGTGGTGGTGGTGCAGCCACAGTGGTGCAGTTGCCCACTGGTTAGCGACGAGCTGCCGGATCTATATATGTATATATATGTTCATGATCCGATCGAGCGATGAGAGAAGTGGATGGATACTCTGATTATAACATGCGAATTTGCGAGGGGAATCGACCCACGGCTGCCACTTTTCATTCAAACTATTTGTAACAAATGTAGTTTAAATATGTATCTCTGTATATTTTTATACCCGTTACTCGTTACTCGGTTTCGACCATATACCCGTTACTCGTAGAATCGTAGAAAAGAAAGCGGTTTCGACCATATAAAGTGCATGTATATTCTTGATCAGGATCAATCAATCGATCTGTCCGTCTCATTTTATTACCCAATATCTATAGATATGCTACTCGCACTAGCTGAGTATCGGGTATCTGATAGTCGGGAAACTCGACTATAGTATTCTCTCTTGTTTTCTTTAATTTTATGATAAATGCTATACGATTTGTAATAAGACAATATTTTTGAAAAGAAGTGTTTTTATGGTTGTAAGGGCAAGAGTGTGGTTAACATTTTGTAAAATACAAAACAGCATGAACACGACGAAATGAAAGCGAATTGGATTACTTTAGAACTCTTTTTCGGGGGAATGTGACTCGGTTTATGCTCTTGATTAAATTGTTTGTCCTGGCGGCACATTAGCATTCTGGAAGTGGCAGCCGTGGCTCAGTGTGGTTGTGGTGGTTCATGGTTTCATGGTTTCGTTCTGGAGAGTGGCGCTGAGTGGATTCGTGTGCCCGAAGATTAGCTCCGACCGGCGAGGGCCCATTAGGCCAAAGAGTTGTCAACTTCTGTCCCCCGGGAAGGCGGCTCGTCCTCTTACAACCGCCTTCCGTCTTCCGTCGCCTTTGTTTGCCTGGGTCGAGTTAATTAATGAAATCATGTACACACACATACACCCCGACAGCCTGACACTGTGACACTTCGACACACACACACACACTTGCATAGGCAGCAAGGACATGGGCAATCGCGGCTAATTGTCATTGCTAATTTCCTTTTTGCCACCACAATGGCACAATAAACACAAACAAAAGTTTTGAGTGTGTGTGTGTGAGAGTGTCTCTGTCTGAGTGACAGCTCCATTCAACTGCAAAAGCAAGAAAAATTTGAAACCACAGTCTCAACATTTACTTGTAATCGACTGCCTGGACAGTGCGTTTCAAAACTGTAAGGCAAGCGTACACTTCTTAGTTTTGTGTGCTGTAATAATAATTATAAAATCATCATTTGATTATTTCCATGGGAAATACATACAGGTAATATGTATTAATTATTTATATTATCAATTTTGAATAATAGCTTATGAAAATTGAGTAAGCTCTGTTCGCCCTACAGCAATGAAACGCAGTGTCCTTGTATCGAGCTTCTTTTTGTCGCATCTAAGACTCCTGATTTGATTAACCAAAACCCAAACTGGAAACTTTTGAAGTTCCATCCGCATTCGCATTCACATTCCCATTCAGATTTCAATTCCCATTTCGCAATGCCAGGCCTTTGGTACCGACCGCAAGGATTCGCATGGACGTAGATGGATATTCGGGTGGCGAAGAAGGGGACGACTTGCTAATTGGTAATTTCATTTAATTGAATCGGGCCTATTGTTGCTGCTTTTCATTCTTTCGCATTCTGCTCGTCCTTGTCTTACGGATACGGATGCCAGTACGGATGTGATGTCGCTTACGGTTGATCAAATACAGAGTACAAAAAGCTGTCAAGGCGAGCGAAGCCCAACAAAGTATGCTACACATTTATCAATTACGCTTACGGCACGTGCCTATGTATATGTAGTTACTGCACGAGTATGGGTGTGTGTTGTGTAAGTGTAGTTGAGTGTTTTTGCAGTGTGTCTATGTGTGTGTGGGCGAACTGCAGGACAAGCAGCGCCGGATTATGTTTATGTGTTTGGTAACAACTTGGCACGATTTGAATAAATCATCTTTGTTATGCTTCTTATCCATTTTTTACCCTGCTTTCAACTTTTATTTTACACGTGTCGGGGTGTGTGCACTGAGCGAAAAGTGCACCCTAAAATCGGGCTTTTGATACATTTTAACGCTAATTAATTGACCTGCTCAACAATACTTAACTAAATTAAAGCATCTATTAATTATGCAGGAAGCAAAGCAATTTTACTTAAACAAAAATCCAATTTCCAATTCCCTACGCACAAAACACCGAATGTTTCAGTTACTCCTCCCCGACTTTAGTTGACTTTAGACTTATTTCGCTCAGTGCATGGGTGTGGGTGTTCATTTGCTTGGTCAGCGTGTGTGCGTGTGTGGCTGTGCGAATCGAACTTACCGCTGGCTGGGACTCTTGCTGTCCGATGAGTGCGCCGCACTGTTGTTGTCGTCATCGCGGACCATCTTGTGGTGGTGCCGCTTGTGATAGCCACCGTCGCTGTGTCCGCCAGCACCGCCGGATCCGCCGGCACCGCCTGCTCCGCCGCCTCCTCCGCCACCGCCTCCGGAGCTACTGGTGCCCGTGGGACTGATGACGTCCGTGTCGCTGTTGCAGTCGTGCACCTGACGGGCCACATCCTTGACAAACTTGCCCGCTTCGTGCTCGTGCGCTTCCATCTGCAAGGATGATAATTGGGCGGATAAGTTGGATGGGCGGCATTAATTGGGATTATTGCGATGACTGCGGCTGTGCATGGGTATATATGTATGTACATAGATCTCTATGCCGACACCCAAGTTGAGGTGTCTCATCAATCGCAATTGAGCGCATCTTAATTGCTAATTATGCAAATTCAACACGAAACAGGGCCAAATGTCAATGATTGCAGTACAGCGGTGGGCAAGAAGGCAGCACCTCCGACATGCCCTTTACGGGAATTTCTACTGTTCTACTCCCAGGAAGCTCTATACTAGTTTAATAACAAATATAAACCTTTTAGGAAATGATTTCTAGCTTATGTTATGTTTTGCAGATATATTTAGTGACTGAGCTCAACTTAAGGGTTTCACCGATAAATCTGTATGCTTGGGTGCTACTAGTGCGGACACAGGTGTACATATATGGCAGCAGCATCGACATTCGAATCTGGAACTGCATCTGGCACTGAGCCTTTGCCATTTTGCCCACGGTGCATTTTAAATCGAATGATGTTGACGATAATAATTAAACTTTGATTTGATTGCCAGTGACACGAAAACTTGGCCAACTCGGAGCCTTCAGGTGGGCGAGAGTTTCCCGGGAAAACTGAACTGGGAAATAGATGGGTGTGGCCTTGTGGGCGGATGGTTGAAAAACTGGCGATTGAATTGGGTGGCACAGAACCAGTCATGAGCTCTGAAAACTTTTGTCGAGCGAGCTTTTAAAATTTAAATATTGCATTATTGAATCCACTACGAGTTGGCCGAATACTGAAATTGCCTTAAAGTCAATTTTTTATGCAGCGTCCGCTTTTAACACGTGGCAAAGGAGAATTTAATAAATTTGATTAAAATGTTAAACACTGAGCCACATTGCTGAATTGTCAAAAATTAATCAGTTTTATTGGCATCGCAAAAGTTAAACAAAACAAAGCTATTTCGGTTTATTAAAAAGAAAATTATATCTAAATATAAACACTTTTAACTAATGGCATGTATAAAAAATAGTTGAGAACTAAACTCCATAGCAAATAAGTATAAAATCAAATAAACCTTGGAAAAAAGGAAATTTAATATGTACTTAAGTTGATGATGTTCTTGGAAATAATTTTAAAATTACATAAACCTATTACGAAAATTCAATTAAATAATTTAAGCTAATTCCCCAAACTTTTACCGAATTTAATTAACACATCAAACTTACGAAAAAAACTCGATTGAATCGGATTAAAATCTCAATTCTACAAAATTTGCTTATTAAAATCAAAGAAGATATATTAATAAGCTGGTGCATTAACCGTAAAAAATCGATGAGACTTAAAACATTTCTAATCACAGCAGTTGCATAACAACGGCGAATATCTAAATCAATGGGAATTAAGCCGAGTGAAGCAAAGTGTGTCGCAAAAATCAATAGGAATTATCCGAGACTAATCACGACATCGCAATTTGCAGCCGCAATAGCATCGAATAAAACGATGTCGGGAGAAGCAGCCGATGGGATCTGTGTCAGAAACCACTTGTTAGCCAAAGCCATTATTAATTTAACACCAATGGCCAAAAACCAACTTAAAGTGAGCTTCATTGGGCCAAGTTGGGGGCGTAAAGTACTTGTATAAGTACTCGAGTGCCGCAAACTTGAAAGCTTCGATTTGACCATTGGGACAGTTTGTCGATGCTCGTGTCCATGCTCCGTATTCCGCATCCGTATTCCGTATTTGTATTCGTATCCGTGTCCATACTCCGCATCCCGTAGATTCGTGTGTGTGGGTGGCTGCATGTCCGTGACAAAACTGGCTAATTCCAGTGGAGGGTTTCAATTTGGCCAGCGGTCTAAATAGGGGAAACCGCATAACATATATCTAGCGGGATTTGTGCGCCGTTCCCACCAATTAGTTGACAAATCTGTTCAGTGCCGGATTACGCTTTACTTGTGAGCCACCATTGCGATGACTATTCTCGTGCGCACACCTGTGCACTATAGGCGGAATGGTACCATTTTGTGGCCAAAATTAATAACATCAAAACGGAGAGAGATATTTAGATTCGGTTTTTTGTATTGGATTATACTAGGCCATATCTTATATGATACCAAAAATTGTGGGCGTGGTTTGTAACTCAAGAACGGATAAAGATATTCAATTTAATTGTTTTGCTACTACCGAGTACAGGACCGAGTACGGGACCAAATTTTCGCATTTGCGAAAAATTTGCGAAAAATTTAAAAATCCTAGAATTCCCAAACTTGAATGCAAATCGATTGAGATTTAAACAACGAACTCAGCGAGGTATGACATTCCGCATTTGGGTCATTATTTTCAATGTTTTGATCAAAATACCGATAATTTTTTTCACAAAAAATCTGGAAAACTATTTTTGGCAAAAAACGCAATTTTCAGGTTGGCTTTTTTGGCTATAACTTGTCTAAAAATGGTCACACAGCAAAAAGAAGTACCATTGTATGATCCTTATAACCAATACTAACCACCCCTTTCCCTTTTAAACGGATTTTGTAAAACTAATTTTTGGGCAAATTTTCGCATTTTTTGTAAGGGGTACCATCATCAAAATTTGCGAAAAATTGAAAAATCCTAGAATTCCCAAACTTGAATGCAAATCGATTGGGATTTAAACAACGAACTCAGCGAGGTATGAAATTCCGCGTTTGGGTCACTATTTTCAATGTTTTGATCAAAATACCGATAATTTTTTTCACAAAAAATCTGGAAAACTATTTTTGGCCAAAAACGCAATTTTCAAGTTGGCTTTTTTGGCTATAACTTGTCTAAAAATGGTCACACAGCAAAAATAAGTACCATTGTATACTCCTTATAACCAATACTAACCACCCCTTTCCCTTTTAAACGGATTTTGTTAAACTAATTTTTGGGCAAATTTTCGCATTTTTTGTAAGGGGTACCATCATCAAAATTTGCGAAAAATTGAAAAATCCTAGAATTCCCAAACTTGAATTCAAATCGATTGGGATTTAAACAACGAACTCAGCGAGGTATGACATTCCGCATTTGGGTCATTATTTTCAATGTTTAGATCAAAATACCGATAATTTTTTTCACACAAAATCTGGAAAACTATTTTTGGCAAAAAACGCAATTTTCAAGTTGGCTTTTTTGGCTATAACTTGTCTAAAAATGGTCACACAGCAAAAAGAAGTACCATTTTATACTCCTTATAACCAATACTAACCACCCCTTTCCCTTTTAAACGGATTTTGTAAAACTAATTTTTGGGCAAATTTTCGCAAATTTTGTATCATCAAAATTTGCGAAAAATTGAAAAATCCTAGAATTCCCAAACTTGAATGCAAATCGATTGGGATTTAAACAACGAACTCAGCGAGGTATGAAATTCCGCATTTGTGTAATTATTTTCAATGTTTTGATCAAAATACCGATAATTTTTTTCACAAAAAATCTGGAAAACTATTTTTGGCAAAAAACGCAATTTTCAAGTTGGCTTTTTTGGCTAAAACTTGTCTAAAAATGGTCACACAGCAAAAAGAAGTACCATTTTATACTCCTTATAACCAATACTAACCACCCCTTTCCCTTTTAAACGGATTTTGTAAAACTAATTTTTGGGCAAATTTTCGCATTTTTTGTAAGGGGTACATCATCAAAATTTGCGAAAAATTGAAAAATCCTAGAATTCCCAAACTTGAATTCAAATCGATTGGGATTTAAACAACGAACTCAGCGAGGTATGACATTCCGCATTTGTGTAATTATTTTCAATGTTTTGATCAAAATACCGATAATTTTTTTCACAAAAAATCTGGAAAACTATTTTTGGCAAAAAACGCAATTTTCAAGTTGGCTTTTTTGGCTAAAACTTGTCTAAAAATGGTCACACAGCAAAAAGAAGTACCATTTTATACTCCTTATAACCAATACTAACCACCCCTTTCCCTTTAAAACGGATTTTGTAAAACTAATTTTTGGGCAAATTTTCGCATTTTTTGTAAGGGGTACCATCATCAAAATTTGCGAAAAATTGAAAAATCCTAGAATTCCCAAACTTGAATTCAAATCGATTGGGATTTAAACAACGAACTCAGCGAGGTATGACATTCCGCATTTGGGTCATTATTTTCAATGTTTAGATCAAAATACCGATAATTTTTTTCACAAAAAATCTGGAAAACTATTTTTGGCAAAAAACGCAATTTTTAAGTTGGCTTTTTTGGCTATAACTTGTCTAAAAATGGTCACACAGCAAAAAGAAGTACCATTTTATACTCCTTATAACCAATACTAACCACCCCTTTCCCTTTTAAACGGATTTTGTAAAACTAATTTTTGGGCAAATTTTCGCATTTTTTGTAAGGGGTACCATCATCAAAATTTGCGAAAAATTGAAAAATCCTAGAATTCCCAAACTTGAATTCAAATCGATTGGGATTTAAACAACGAACTCAGCGAGGTATGACATTCCGCATTTGGGTCATTATTTTCAATGTTTAGATCAAAATACCGATAATTTTTTTCACAAAAAATCTGGAAAACTATTTTTGGCAAAAAACGCAATTTTTAAGTTGGCTTTTTTGGCTATAACTTGTCTAAAAATATTCACACAGCAAAAAGAACTACCATTTTATACTCCTTATAACCAATACTAACCACCCCTTTCCCTTTTAAACGGATTTTGTAAAACTAATTTTTGGGCAAATTTTCGCATTTTTTGTAAGGGGTACCATCATCAAAATTTTCGAAAAATTGAAAAATCCTAGAATTTCCAAACTTGAATGCAGATCGATTGGGATTTAAACAACGAACTCAGCGAGGTATGACATTCCTTATTTGGGTCATTATTTTCAATGTTTTGATCAAAATACCAAAAATTGTTTTCACAAAAAATCTGGAAAACTTTTTTCGGCAAAAAACCCAATTTTCAAGTTGGCTTTTTGGCTAAAACTTGTCTAAAAATGGTCACACAGCAAAAATAAGTACCATTTTATACTCCTTATAACCAATACTAACCACCCCTTTCCCTTTTAAACGGATTTTGTAAAACTAATTTTTGGGCAAATTTTCGCATTTTTTGTAAGGGGTACCATCATCAAAATTTTCGAAAAATTGAAAAATCCTAGAATTCCCAAACTTGAATTCAAATCGATTGGGATTTAAACAACGAACTCAGCGAGGTATGAAATTCCGCATTTGGGTCATTATTTTCAATGTTTTGATCAAAATACCGATAATTTTTTTCACAAAAAATCTGGAAAACTATTTTTGGCAAAAAACGCAATTTTCAAGTTGGCTTTTTTGGCTATAACTTGTCTAAAAATGGTCACACAGCAAAAAGAAGTACCATTTTATACTCCTTATAACCAATACTAACCACCCCTTTCCCTTTTAAACGGATTTTGTAAAACTAATTTTTGGGCAAATTTTCGCATTTTTTGTAATCATCAAAATTTGCGAAAAATTGAAAAATCCTAGAATTCCCAAACTTGAATGCAAATCGATTGGGATTTAAACAACGAACTCAGCGAGGTATGAAATTCCGCATTTGGGTCATTATTTTCAATGTTTTGATCAAAATACCGATAATTTTTTTCACAAAAAATCTGGAAAACTATTTTTGGCAAAAAACGCAATTTTCAAGTTGGCTTTTTTGGCTATAACTTGTCTAAAAATGGTCACACAGCAAAAAGAAGTACCATTTTATACTCCTTATAACCAATACTAACCACCCCTTTCCCTTTTAAACGGATTTTGTAAAACTAATTTTTGGGCAAATTTTCGCATTTTTTGTAAGGGGTACCATCATCAAAATTTTCGAAAAATTGAAAAATCCTAGAATTTCCAAACTTGAATGCAGATCGATTGGGATTTAAACAACGAACTCAGCGAGGTATGACATTCCTTATTTGGGTCATTATTTTCAATGTTTAGATCAAAATACCGATAATTTTTTTCACAAAAAATCTGGAAAACTATTTTTGGCAAAAAACGCAATTTTCAAGTTGGCTTTTTTGGCTATAACTTGTCTAAAAATGGTCACACAGCAAAAAGAAGTACCATTTTATACTCCTTATAACCAATACTAACCACCCCTTTCCCTTTTAAACGGATTTTGTAAAACTAATTTTTGGGCAAATTTTCGCATTTTTTGTAAGGGGTACCATCATCAAAATTTTCGAAAAATTGAAAAATCCTAGAATTCCCAAACTTGAATGCAAATCGATTGGGATTTAAACAACGAACTCAGCGAGGTATGAAATTCCGCATTTGGGTCATTATTTTCAATGTTTTGATCAAAATACCGATAATTTTTTTCACAAAAAATCTGGAAAACTATTTTTGGCAAAAAACGCAATTTTCAAGTTGGCTTTTTTGGCTATAACTTGTCTAAAAATGGTCACACAGCAAAAAGAAGTACCATTTTATACTCCTTATAACCAATACTAACCACCCCTTTCCCTTTTAAACGGATTTTGTAAAACTAATTTTTGGGCAAATTTTCGCATTTTTTGTAAGGGGTACCATCATCAAAATTTGCGAAAAATTGAAAAATCCTAGAATTCCCAAACTTGAATTCAAATCGATTGGGATTTAAACAACGAACTCAGCGAGGTATGACATTCCGCATTTGGGTCATTATTTTCAATGTTTAGATCAAAATACCGATAATTTTTTTCACAAAAAATCTGGAAAACTATTTTTGGCAAAAAACGCAATTTTTAAGTTGGCTTTTTTGGCTATAACTTGTCTAAAAATGGTCACACAGCAAAAAGAAGTACCATTTTATACTCCTTATAACCAATACTAACCACCCCTTTCCCTTTTAAACGGATTTTGTAAAACTAATTTTTGGGCAAATTTTCGCATTTTTTGTAAGGGGTACCATCATCAAAATTTGCGAAAAATTGAAAAATCCTAGAATTCCCAAACTTGAATTCAAATCGATTGGGATTTAAACAACGAACTCAGCGAGGTATGACATTCCGCATTTGGGTCATTATTTTCAATGTTTAGATCAAAATACCGATAATTTTTTTCACAAAAAATCTGGAAAACTATTTTTGGCAAAAAACGCAATTTTTAAGTTGGCTTTTTTGGCTATAACTTGTCTAAAAATATTCACACAGCAAAAAGAAGTACCATTTTATACTCCTTATAACCAATACTAACCACCCCTTTCCCTTTTAAACGGATTTTGTAAAACTAATTTTTGGGCAAATTTTCGCATTTTTTGTAAGGGGTACCATCATCAAAATTTTCGAAAAATTGAAAAATCCTAGAATTCCCAAACTTGAATGCAGATCGATTGGGATTTAAACAACGAACTCAGCGAGGTATGACATTCCTTATTTGGGTCATTATTTTCAATGTTTTGATCAAAATACCAAAAATTGTTTTCACAAAAAATCTGGAAAACTTTTTTCGGCAAAAAACCCAATTTTCAAGTTGGCTTTTTTGGCTAAAACTTGTCTAAAAATGGTCACACAGCAAAAATAAGTACCATTTTATACTCCTTATAACCAATACTAACCACCCCTTTCCCTTTTAAACGGATTTTGTAAAACTAATTTTTGGGCAAATTTTCGCATTTTTTGTAAGGGGTACCATCATCAAAATTTTCGAAAAATTGAAAAATCCTAGAATTCCCAAACTTGAATTCAAATCGATTGGGATTTAAACAACGAACTCAGCGAGGTATGAAATTCCGCATTTGGGTCATTATTTTCAATGTTTTGATCAAAATACCGATAATTTTTTTCACAAAAAATCTGGAAAACTATTTTTGGCAAAAAACGCAATTTTCAAGTTGGCTTTTTTGGCTATAACTTGTCTAAAAATGGTCACACAGCAAAAAGAAGTACCATTTTATACTCCTTATAACCAATACTAACCACCCCTTTCCCTTTTAAACGGATTTTGTAAAACTAATTTTTGGGCAAATTTTCGCATTTTTTGTAATCATCAAAATTTGCGAAAAATTGAAAAATCCTAGAATTCCCAAACTTGAATGCAAATCGATTGGGATTTAAACAACGAACTCAGCGAGGTATGAAATTCCGCATTTGGGTCATTATTTTCAATGTTTTGATCAAAATACCGATAATTTTTTTTCACAAAAAATCTGGAAAACTATTTTTGGCAAAAAACGCAATTTTCAAGTTGGCTTTTTTGGCTATAACTTGTCTAAAAATGGTCACACAGCAAAAAGAAGTACCATTTATACTCCTTATAACCAATACTAACCACCCCTTTCCCTTTTAAACGGATTTTGTAAAACTAATTTTTGGGCAAATTTTCGCATTTTTTGTAAGGGGTACCATCATCAAAATTTTCGAAAAATTGAAAAATCCTAGAATTTCCAAACTTGAATGCAGATCGATTGGGATTTAAACAACGAACTCAGCGAGGTATGACATTCCTTATTTGGGTCATTATTTTCAATGTTTAGATCAAAATACCGATAATTTTTTTCACAAAAAATCTGGAAAACTATTTTTGGCAAAAAACGCAATTTTCAAGTTGGCTTTTTTGGCTATAACTTGTCTAAAAATGGTCACACAGCAAAAAGAAGTACCATTTTATACTCCTTATAACCAATACTAACCACCCCTTTCCCTTTTAAACGGATTTTGTAAAACTAATTTTTGGGCAAATTTTCGCATTTTTTGTAAGGGGTACCATCATCAAAATTTTCGAAAAATTGAAAATCCTAGAATTCCCAAACTTGAATGCAAATCGATTGGGATTTAAACAACGAACTCAGCGAGGTATGAAATTCCGCATTTGGGTCATTATTTTCAATGTTTTGATCAAAATACCGATAATTTTTTTCACAAAAAATCTGGAAAACTATTTTTGGCAAAAAACGCAATTTTCAAGTTGGCTTTTTTGGCTATAACTTGTCTAAAAATGGTCACACAGCAAAAAGAAGTACCATTTTATACTCCTTATAACCAATACTAACCACCCCTTTCCCTTTTAAACGGATTTTGTAAAACTAATTTTTGGGCAAATTTTCGCATTTTTTTGTAAGGGGTACCATCATCAAAATTTGCGAAAATTGAAAATCCTAGAATTCCCAAACTTGAATGCAAATCGATTGGGATTTAAACAACGAACTCAGCGAGGTATGAAATTCCGCATTTGGGTCATTATTTTCAATGTTTAGATCAAAATACCGATAATTTTTTTCACAAAAAATCTGGAAAACTTTTTTCGGCAAAAAACCCAATTTTCAAGTTGGCTTTTTTGGCTAAAACTTGTCTAAAAATGGTCACACAGCAAAAATAAGTACCATTTTATACTCCTTATAACCAATACTAACCACCCCTTTCCCTTTTAAACGGATTTTGTAAAACTAATTTTTGGGCAAATTTTCGCATTTTTTGTAAGGGGTACCATCATCAAAATTTTCGAAAAATTGAAAAATCCTAGAATTCCCAAACTTGAATTCAAATCGATTGGGATTTAAACAACGAACTCAGCGAGGTATGAAATTCCGCATTTGGGTCATTATTTTCAATGTTTTGATCAAAATACCGATAATTTTTTTCACAAAAAATCTGGAAAACTATTTTTGGCAAAAAACGCAATTTTCAAGTTGGCTTTTTTGGCTATAACTTGTCTAAAATGGTCACACAGCAAAAAGAAGTACCATTTTATACTCCTTATAACCAATACTAACCACCCTTTCCCTTTTAAACGGATTTTGTAAAACTAATTTTTGGGCAAATTTTCGCATTTTTTGTAATCATCAAATTTGCGAAAAATTGAAAAATCCTAGAATTCCCAAACTTGAATGCAAATCGATTGGGATTTAAACAACGAACTCAGCGAGGTATGAAATTCCGCATTTGTGTAATTATTTTCAATGTTTTGATCAAAATACCGATAATTTTTTTCACAAAAAATCTGGAAACTATTTTTGGCAAAAAACGCAATTTTCAAGTTGGCTTTTTTGGCTATAACTTGTCTAAAAATGGTCACACAGCAAAAAGAAGTACCATTTTATACTCCTTATAACCAATACTAACCACCCTTTCCCTTTTAAACGGATTTTGTAAAACTAATTTTTGGGCAAATTTTCGCATTTTTTGTAAGGGGTACCATCATCAAAATTTTCGAAAAATTGAAAAATCCTAGAATTTCCAAACTTGAATGCAGATCGATTGGGATTTAAACAACGAACTCAGCGAGGTATGACATTCCTTATTTGGGTCATTATTTCAATGTTTAGATCAAAATACCGATAATTTTTTTCACAAAAATCTGGAAAACTATTTTTGGCAAAAAACGCAATTTTCAAGTTGGCTTTTTTGGCTATAACTTGTCTAAAAATGGTCACACAGCAAAAAGAAGTACCATTTTATACTCCTTATAACCAATACTAACCACCCCTTTCCCTTTTAAACGGATTTTGTAAAACTAATTTTTGGGCAAATTTTCGCATTTTTTGTAAGGGGTACCATCATCAAAATTTTCGAAAAATTGAAAAATCCTAGAATTTCCAAACTTGAATGCAGATCGATTGGGATTTAAACAACGAACTCAGCGAGGTATGACATTCCTTATTTGGGTCATTATTTTCAATGTTTTGATCAAAATACCAAAAATTGTTTTCACAAAAAATCTGGAAAACTTTTTTCGGCAAAAAACCCAATATTCAAGTTGGCTTTTTTGGCTATAACTTGTCTAAAAATGGTCACACAGCAAAAAGAAGTACCATTTTATACTCCTTATAACCAATACTAACACCCTTTCCCTTTAAACGGATTTTGTAAAACTAATTTTTGGGCAATTTTCGCATTTTTTGTAAGGGGTACCATCATCAAAATTTGCGAAAAATTGAAAAATCCTAGAATTCCCAAACTTGAATGCAAATCGATTGGGATTTAAAGAACGAACTCAGCGAGGTATGAAATTCCGCATTTGTGTAATTATTTTCAATGTTTAGATCAAAATACCGATAATTTTTTTCACAAAAAATCTGGAAAACTATTTTTGGCAAAAACGCAATTTTCAAGTTGGCTTTTTTGGCTATAACTTGTCTAAAAATGGTCACACAGCAAAAAGAAGTACCATTTTATACTCCTTATAACCAATACTAACCACCCTTTCCCTTTTAAACGGATTTTGTAAAACTAATTTTTGGGCAAATTTTCGCATTTTTTGTAAGGGGTACCATCATCAAAATTTTCGAAAAATTGAAAATCCTAGAATTCCCAAACTTGAATGCAAATCGATTGGGATTTAAACAACGAACTCAGCGAGGTATGACATTCCGCATTTGGGTCATTATTTTCAATGTTTTGATCAAAATACCGATAATTTTTTTCACAAAAATCTGGAAAACTATTTTTGGCAAAAAACGCAATTTTCAAGTTGGCTTTTTTGGCTAAAACTTGTCTAAAAATGGTCACACAGCAAAAAGAAGTACATTTTATACTCCTTATAACCAATACTAACCACCCTTTCCTTTTAAACGGATTTTGTAAAACTAATTTTTGGGCAAATTTTCGCATTTTTTGTAAGGGGTACATCATCAAATTTGCGAAAAATTGAAAAATCCTAGAATTCCCAAACTTGAATGCAAATCGATTGGGATTTAAAGAACGAACTCAGCGAGGTATGAAATTCCGCATTTGTGTAATTATTTTCAATGTTTTGATCAAAATACCGATAATTTTTTTTCACAAAAATCTGGAAAACTATTTTGGCAAAAAACGCAATTTTCAAGTTGGCTTTTTTGGCTATAACTTGTCTAAAAATGGTCACACAGCAAAAAGAAGTACCATTTTATACTCCTTATAACCAATACTAACCACCCCTTTCCTTTTAAACGGATTTTGTAAAACTAATTTTTGGGCAAATTTTCGCATTTTTTGTAAGGGGTACCATCATCAAAATTTGCGAAAAATTGAAAAATCCTAGAATTCCCAAACTTGAATGCAAATCGATTGGGATTTAAAGAACGAACTCAGCGAAGTATGAAATTCCGCATTTGTGTAATTATTTTCAATGTTTAGATCAAAATACCGATAATTTTTTTCACAAAAAATCTGGAAAACTATTTTTGGCAAAAACACGCAATTTTCAAGTTGGCTTTTTTGGCTATAACTTGTCTAAAAATGGTCACACAGCAAAAAGAAGTACCATTTTATACTCCTTATAACCAATACTAACCACCCCTTTCCCTTTTAAACGGATTTTGTAAAACTAATTTTTGGGCAAATTTTCGCATTTTTTGTAAGGGGTACCATCATCAAAATTTTCGAAAAATTGAAAAATCCTAGAATTCCCAAACTTGAATGCAAATCGATTGGGATTTAAACAACGAACTCAGCGAGGTATGAAATTCCGCATTTGGGTCATTATTTTCAATGTTTTGATCAAAATACCGATAATTTTTTTCACAAAAAATCTGGAAAACTATTTTTGGCAAAAAACGCAATTTTCAAGTTGGCTTTTTGGCTATAACTTGTCTAAAAATGGTCACACAGCAAAAAGAAGTACCATTTTATACTCCTTATAACCAATACTAACCACCCTTTCCCTTTTAAACGGATTTTGTAAAACTAATTTTTGGGCAAATTTTCGCATTTTTTGTAAGGGGTACATCATCAAAATTTTCGAAAATTGAAAAATCCAGAATTCCCAAACTTGAATGCAAATCGATTGGGATTTAAACAACGAACTCAGCGAGGTATGAAATTCCGCATTTGTGTAATTATTTTCAATGTTTTGATCAAAATACGATAATTTTTTTCACAAAAATCTGGAAAACTATTTTTGGCAAAAAACGCAATTTTCAAGTTGGCTTTTTTGGCTAAACTTGTCTAAAAATGGTCACACAGCAAAAAGAAGTACCATTTTATACTCCTTATAACCAATACTACCACCCCTTTCCCTTTTAAACGGATTTTGTAAAACTAATTTTGGGCAAATTTTCGCATTTTTTGTAAGGGGTACCATCATCAAAATTTTCGAAAAATTGAAAAATCCTAGAATTCCCAAACTTGAATGCAAATCGATTGGGATTTTAAACAACGAACTCAGCGAGGTATGACATTCCGATTTGGGTCATTATTTTCAATGTTTTGATCAAAATACCGATAATTTTTTTCACAAAATCTGGAAACTATTTTTGGCAAAAAACGCAATTTTCAAGTTGGGCTTTTTTGGCTAAAACTTGTCTAAAAATGGTCACACAGCAAAAAGAAGTACCATTTTATACTCCTTATAACCAATACTAACCACCCCTTTCCCTTTTAAACGGATTTTGTAAAACTAATTTTTGGGCAAATTTTCGCATTTTTTGTAAGGGGTACCATCATCAAAATTTTCGAAAAATTGAAAATCCTAGAATTCCCAAACTTGAATGCAATCGATTGGGATTTAAACAACGAACTCAGCGAGGTATGACATTCCGCATTTGGGTCATTATTTTCAATGTTTGATCAAAATACCGATAATTTTTTTCACAAAAAATCTGGAAAACTATTTTTGGCAAAAAACGCAATTTTCAAGTTGGCTTTTTTGGCTATAACTTGTCTAAAATGGTCACACAGCAAAAGAAGTTACATTTTATACTCCTTATAACCAATACTAACCACCCCTTTCCCTTTTAAACGGATTTTGTAAAACTAATTTTTTGGGCAAATTTTCGCATTTTTGTAAGGGGTACCATCATCAAAATTTGCGAAAAATTGAAAAATCCTAGAATCCCAACTTGAATGCAAATCGATGGGATTTAAAGAACGAACTCAGCGAGGTATGAAATTCCGCATTTGTGTAATTATTTCAATGTTTGATCAAATACCGATAATTTTTTTCACAAAAAATCTGGAAAACTATTTTTGGCAAAAACACGCAATTTTCAAGTTGGCTTTTTTGGCTATAACTTGTCTAAAAATGGTCACACAGCAAAAGAAGTACCATTTTATACTCCTTATAACCAATACTAACCACCCCTTTCCCTTTTAAACGGATTTTGTAAAACTAATTTTTGGGCAAATTTTCGCATTTTTTGTAAGGGGTACCATCATCAAAATTTTCGAAAAATGAAAAATCCTAGAATTCCCAACTTGAATGCAATCGATTGGGATTTAAACAACGAACTCAGCGAGGTATGAAATTCCGCATTTGGTCATTATTTTCAATGTTTTGATCAAAATACCGATAATTTTTTTCACAAAAAATCTGGAAAACTATTTTTGGCAAAAAACGCAATTTTCAAGTTGGCTTTTTGGCTAAAACTTGTCTAAAAATGGTCACACAGCAAAAAGAAGTACCATTTTATACTCCTTATAACCAATACTAACCACCCCTTTCCCTTTTAAACGGATTTTGTAAAACTAATTTTGGGCAAATTTTCGCATTTTTTGTAAGGGGTACCATCATCAAAATTTTCGAAAAATTGAAAAATCCTAGAATTCCCAAACTTGAATGCAAATCGATTGGGATTTAAACAACGAACTCAGCGAGGTATGAATTCCGCATTTGGGTCATTATTTTCAATGTTTTGATCAAATACCGATAATTTTTTCACAAAAAATCTGGAAAACTATTTTTGGCAAAAAACGCAATTTTCAAGTTGGCTTTTTTGGCTATAACTTGTCTAAAAATGGTCACACAGCAAAAAGAAGTACCATTTTATACTCCTTATAACCAATACTAACCACCCCTTTCCCTTTTAAACGGATTTTGTAAAACTAATTTTTGGGCAAATTTTCGCATTTTTTGTAAGGGGTACCATCATCAAAATTTTCGAAAAATTGAAAAATCCTAGAATTCCCAAACTTGAATGCAAATCGATTGGGATTTAAACAACGAACTCAGCGAGGTATGACATTCCGCATTTGGGTCATTATTTTCAATGTTTTGATCAAAATACCGATAATTTTTTTCACAAAAAATCTGGAAAACTATTTTTGGCAAAAACACGCAATTTTCAAGTTGGCTTTTTTGGCTATAACTTGTCTAAAAATGGTCACACAGCAAAAAGAAGTACCATTTTATACTCTTATAACCAATACTAACCACCCTTTCCCTTTTAAACGGATTTTGTAAAACTAATTTTTGGGCAAATTTTCGCATTTTTTGTAAGGGGTCATCAAAATTTTCGAAAAATTGAAAAATCCTAGAATTCCCAAACTTGAATGCAAATCGATTGGGATTTAAACAACGAACTCAGCGAGGTATGAAATTCCGCATTTGGGTCATTATTTCAATGTTTGATCAAAATACCGATAATTTTTTTCACAAAAATCTGGAAAACTATTTTTGGCAAAAAACGCAATTTTCAAGTTGGCTTTTTTGGCTATAACTTGTCTAAAAATGGTCACACAGCAAAAAGAAGTACCATTTTATACTCCTTATAACCAATACTAACCACCCCTTTCCCTTTTAAACGGATTTTGTAAAACTAATTTTTGGGCAAATTTTCGCATTTTTTGTAAGGGGTACCATCATCAAAATTTTCGAAAAATTGAAAAATCCTAGAATTCCCAAACTTGAATGCAAATCGATTGGGATTTAAACAACGAACTCAGCGAAGGTATGAAATTCCGCATTTGGGTCATTATTTTCAATGTTTTGATCAAAATACCGATAATTTTTTCACAAAAAATCTGGAAAACTATTTTTGGGCAAAAAACGCAATTTTCAAGTTGGCTTTTTGGCTATAACTTGTCTAAAAATGGTCCACCAGCAAAAGAAGTACATTTATACTCCTTATAACCAATACTAACCACCCTTCCTTTTAAACGGATTTTGTAAAACTAATTTTTGGGCAAATTTTCGCATTTTTGTAAGGGTACCATCATCAAAATTTTCGAAAAATGAAAATCCTAGAATTCCAAACTTGAATGCAAATCGATTGGGATTAAACAACGAACTCAGCGAGGTATGAAATTCCGCATTTGGTCATTATTTCAATGTTTTGATCAAAATACCGATAATTTTTTTCACAAAAAATCTGGAAAACTATTTTTGGCAAAAAACCAATTTTCAAGTTGGCTTTTTGGCTATAACTTGACTAAAAATGGTCACACAGCAAAAAGAAGTACCATTTTATACTCCTTATAACCAATACTAACCACCCTTTCACTTTTAAACGGATTTTGTAAAATTAATTTTTGGCCAAATTTTCGCATTTTTTGTAAGGGTACCATCATCAAAATTTGCGAAAAATTGAAAAATCCTAGAATTCCAAACTTGAATGCAAATCGATTGGGATTTAAACAACGAACTCAGCGAGGTATGACATTCCTATTTGGGTCATTATTTTCAATGTTTTGATCAAAATACCGATAATTTTTTTCACAAAAAATCTGGAAAACTATTTTTGGCAAAAAACCAATTTTCAAGTTGGCTTTTTGGCTATAACTTGCTAAAAATGGTCACACAGCAAAAAGAAGTACCATTTTATACTCCTTATAACCAATACTAACCACCCCTTTCACTTTTAAACGGATTTTGTAAAATTAATTTTTGGCCAAATTTTCGCATTTTTTGTAAGGGTACCATCATCAAAATTTGCGAAAAATTAAAAATCCTAGAATTCCAAACTTGAATGCAAATCGATTGGATTTAAACAACGAACTCAGCGAGGTATGACATTCCTATTTGGGTCATTATTTTCAATGTTTTGATCAAAATACCGATAATTTTTTTCACAAAAAATCTGGAAAACTATTTTTGGCAAAAAACCAATTTTCAAGTTGGCTTTTTTGGCTATAACTTGCTAAAAATGGTCACACAGCAAAAAGAAGTACCATTTTATACTCCTTATAACCAATACTAACCACCCTTTCACTTTTAAACGGATTTTGTAAAATTAATTTTTGGCCAAATTTTCGCATTTTTTGTAAGGGTACCATCATCAAAATTTGCGAAAAATTGAAAAATCCTAGAATTCCAAACTTGAATGCAATCGATTGGATTTAAACAACGAACTCAGCGAGGTATGACATTCCTTATTTGGGTCATTATTTTCAATGTTTTGATCAAAATACGATAATTTTTTTCACAAAAAATCTGGAAAACTATTTTTGGCAAAAAACCAATTTTCAAGTTGGCTTTTTGGCTATAACTTGACTAAAAATGGTCACACAGCAAAAAGAAGTACCATTTTATACTCCTTATAACCAATACTAACCACCCTTTCCACTTTTAAACGGATTTTGTAAAATTAATTTTTGGCCAAATTTTCGCATTTTTGTAAGGGTACCATCATCAAAATTTGCGAAAAATTAAAAATCCTAGAATTCCAAACTTGAATGCAAATCGATTGGGATTTAAACAACGAACTCAGCGAGGTATGACATTCCTATTTGGGTCATTATTTTCAATGTTTTGATCAAAATACCGATATTTTTTTCACAAAAAATCTGGAAAACTATTTTGGCAAAAAACCAATTTTCAAGTTGGCTTTTTGGCTATAACTTGACTAAAAATGGTCACACAGCAAAAAGAAGTACCATTTTATACTCCTTATAACCAATACTAACCACCCCTTTCACTTTTAAACGGATTTTGTAAAATTAATTTTTGGCCAAATTTTCGCATTTTTTGTAAGGGTACCATCATCAAAATTTGCGAAAAATTGAAAAATCCTAGAATTCCAAACTTGAATGCAAATCGATTGGGATTTAAACAACGAACTCAGCGAGGTATGACATTCCTATTTGGGTCATTATTTTCAATGTTTTGATCAAAATACCGATATTTTTTTCACAAAAAATCTGGAAAACTATTTTTGGCAAAAAACCAATTTTCAAGTTGGCTTTTTGGCTATAACTTGACTAAAAATGGTCACACAGCAAAAAGAAGTACCATTTTATACTCCTTATAACCAATACTAACCACCCTTTCACTTTTAAACGGATTTGTAAAATTAATTTTTGGCCAAATTTTCGCATTTTTTGTAAGGGTACCATCATCAAAATTTGCGAAAAATTGAAAAATCCTAGAATTCCCAAACTTGAATGCAATCGATTGGGATTTAAACAACGAACTCAGCGAGGTATGACATTCCTATTTGGGTCATTATTTTCAATGTTTTGATCAAAATACGATATTTTTTTCACAAAAAATCTGGAAAACTATTTTTGGCAAAAAACCAATTTTCAAGTTGGCTTTTTTGGCTATAACTTGCTAAAAATGGTCACACAGCAAA
Organism: Drosophila sechellia; assembly: GCF_004382195.2. NCBI lineage: Eukaryota > Metazoa > Arthropoda > Insecta > Diptera > Drosophilidae > Drosophila > Drosophila sechellia. The sequence goes on from NC_045954.1 coordinate 15,310,902, forward strand.
AAGAAGTACCATTTTATACTCCTTATAACCAATACTAACCACCCTTTCACTTTTAAACGGATTTTGTAAAATTAATTTTTGGCCAAATTTTCGCATTTTTTGTAAGGGTCATCAAAATTTGCGAAAAATTGAAAAATCCTAGAATTCCAAACTTGAATGCAAATCGATTGGGATTTAAACAACGAACTCAGCGAGGTATGACATTCCATTTGGGTCATTATTTCAATGTTTTGATCAAAATAACGAATTTTTTTCACAAAAAATCTGGAAAACTATTTTTGGCAAAAAACCAATTTTCAAGTTGGCTTTTTGGCTATAACTTGACTAAAAATGGTCACACAGCAAAAAGAAGTACCATTTTATACTCCTTATAACCAATACTAACCACCCTTTCACTTTTAAACGGATTTTGTAAAATTAATTTTTGGCCAAATTTTCGCATTTTTTGTAAGGGTACCATCATCAAAATTTGCGAAAAATTGAAAAATCCTAGAATTCCCAAACTTGAATGCAAATCGATTGGGATTTAAACAACGAACTCAGCGAGGTATGACATTCCTTATTTGGGTCATTATTTTCAATGTTTTGATCAAAATACCGATATTTTTTTCACAAAAAATCTGGAAAACTATTTTTGGCAAAAAACCAATTTTCAAGTTGGCTTTTTGGCTATAACTTGCTAAAAATGGTCACACAGCAAAAAGAAGTACCATTTTATACTCCTTATAACCAATACTAACCACCCCTTTCACTTTTAAACGGATTTTGTAAAATTAATTTTTGGCCAAATTTTCGCATTTTTTGTAAGGGGTACCATCATCAAAATTTGCGAAAAATTAAAAATCCTAGAATTCCAAACTTGAATGCAAATCGATTGGGATTTAAACAACGAACTCAGCGAGGTATGACATTCCTATTTGGGTCATTATTTTCAATGTTTTGATCAAAATACGATTAATTTTTTTCACAAAAAATCTGGAAAACTATTTTTGGCAAAAAACCAATTTTCAAGTTGGCTTTTTGGCTATAACTTGACTAAAAATGGTCACACAGCAAAAAGAAGTACCATTTTATACTCCTTATAACCAATACTAACCACCCTTTCACTTTTAAACGGATTTTGTAAAATTAATTTTTGGCCAAATTTTCGCATTTTTTGTAAGGGGTACCATCATCAAAATTTCGAAAAATTGAAAAATCCTAGAATTCCAAACTTGAATGCAAATCGATTGGATTTAAACAACGAACTCAGCGAGGTATGACATTCCTATTTGGGTCATTATTTTCAATGTTTTGATCAAAATACCGATATTTTTTTCACAAAAAATCTGGAAAACTATTTTTGGCAAAAAACCAATTTTCAAGTTGGCTTTTTGGCTATAACTTGACTAAAAATGGTCACACAGCAAAAAGAAGTTACCATTTTATACTCCTTATAACCAATACTAACCACCCTTTCACTTTTAAACGGATTTTGTAAAATTAATTTTTGGCCAAATTTTCGCATTTTTTGTAAGGGTACCATCATCAAAATTTGCGAAAAATTGAAAAATCCTAGAATTCCAAACTTGAATGCAAATCGATTGGGATTTAAACAACGAACTCAGCGAGGTATGACATTCCTATTTGGGTCATTATTTTCAATGTTTTGATCAAAATACCGATTATTTTTTTCACAAAAAATCTGGAAAACTATTTTTGGCAAAAAACCAATTTTCAAGTTGGCTTTTTGGCTATAACTTGACTAAAAATGGTCACACAGCAAAAAGAAGTACCATTTTATACTCCTTATAACCAATACTAACCACCCTTTCACTTTTAAACGGATTTTGTAAAATTAATTTTTGGCCAAATTTTCGCATTTTTTGTAAGGGTACCATCATCAAAATTTGCGAAAAATTAAAAATCCTAGAATTCCAAACTTGAATGCAAATCGATTGGGATTTAAACAACGAACTCAGCGAGGTATGACATTCCTATTTGGGTCATTATTTTCAATGTTTTGATCAAAATACCGATATTTTTTTCACAAAAAATCTGGAAAACTATTTTTGGCAAAAAACCAATTTTCAAGTTGGCTTTTTTGGCTATAACTTGCTAAAAATGGTCACACAGCAAAAAGAATACCATTTTATACTCCTTATAACCAATACTAACACCCTTTCACTTTTAAACGGATTTTGTAAAATTAATTTTTGGCCAAATTTTCGCATTTTTTGTAAGGGGTACCATCATCAAAATTTGCGAAAAATTGAAAAATCCTAGAATTCCAAACTTGAATGCAAATCGATTGGGATTTAAACAACGAACTCAGCGAGGTATGACATTCCTATTTGGGTCATTATTTTCAATGTTTTGATCAAAATACGATATTTTTTTTCACAAAAAATCTGGAAAACTATTTTTGGCAAAAAACCAATTTTCAAGTTGGCTTTTTGGCTATAACTTGACTAAAAATGGTCACACAGCAAAAAGAAGTACCATTTTATACTCCTTATAACCAATACTAACACCCCTTTCACTTTTAAACGGATTTTGTAAAATTAATTTTTGGCCAAATTTTCGCATTTTTTGTAAGGGGTACCATCATCAAAATTTGCGAAAAATTAAAAATCCTAGAATTCCAAACTTGAATGCAAATCGATTGGATTTAAACAACGAACTCAGCGAGGTATGACATTCCTTATTTGGGTCATTATTTTCAATGTTTTGATCAAAATACGATATTTTTTTCACAAAAAATCTGGAAAACTATTTTTGGCAAAAAACCAATTTTCAAGTTGGCTTTTTGGCTATAACTTGACTAAAAATGGTCACACAGCAAAAAGAAGTACCATTTTATACTCCTTATAACCAATACTAACCACCCTTTCACTTTTAAACGGATTTGTAAAATTAATTTTTGGCCAAATTTTCGCATTTTTTGTAAGGGTACCATCATCAAAATTTGCGAAAAATTGAAAAATCCTAGAATTCCAAACTTGAATGCAAATCGATTGGGATTTAAACAACGAACTCAGCGAGGTATGACATTCCTTATTTGGGTCATTATTTTCAATGTTTTGATCAAAATACCGATAATTTTTTTCACAAAAAATCTGGAAAACTATTTTTGGCAAAAAACCAATTTTCAAGTTGGCTTTTTTGGCTATAACTTGCTAAAAATGGTCACACAGCAAAAAGAAGTACCATTTTATACTCCTTATAACCAATACTAACCACCCTTTCACTTTTAAACGGATTTTGTAAAATTAATTTTTGGCCAAATTTTCGCATTTTTTGTAAGGGTACCATCATCAAAATTTGCGAAAAATTAAAAATCCTAGAATTCCAAACTTGAATGCAATCGATTGGGATTTAAACAACGAACTCAGCGAGGTATGACATTCCTTATTTGGGTCATTATTTTCAATGTTTTGATCAAAATACCGATAATTTTTTTCACAAAAAATCTGGAAAACTATTTTTGGCAAAAAACCAATTTTCAAGTTGGCTTTTTGGCTATAACTTGTCTAAAAATGGTCACACAGCAAAAAGAAGTACCATTTTATACTCCTTATAACCAATACTAACCACCCCTTTCACTTTTAAACGGATTTTGTAAAATTAATTTTTGGCCAAATTTTCGCATTTTTTGTAAGGGTACCATCATCAAAATTTGCGAAAAATTGAAAAATCCTAGAATTCCAAACTTGAATGCAAATCGATTGGATTTAAACAACGAACTCAGCGAGGTATGACATTCCATTTGGGTCATTATTTCAATGTTTTGATCAAAATACGATAATTTTTTTCACAAAAAATCTGGAAAACTATTTTTGGCAAAAAACCAATTTTCAAGTTGGCTTTTTTGGCTATAACTTGCTAAAAATGGTCACACAGCAAAAAGAAGTACCATTTTATACTCCTTATAACCAATACTAACCCACCCTTTCACTTTTAAACGGATTTTGTAAAATTAATTTTTGGCCAAATTTTCGCATTTTTTGTAAGGGTACCATCATCAAAATTTGCGAAAAATTGAAAAATCCTAGAATTCCAAACTTGAATGCAAATCGATTGGGATTTAAACAACGAACTCAGCGAGGTATGACATTCCTATTTGGGTCATTATTTTCAATGTTTTGATCAAAATACGATATTTTTTTCACAAAAAATCTGGAAAACTATTTTGGCAAAAAACCAATTTTCAAGTTGGCTTTTTGGCTATAACTTGTCTAAAAATGGTCACACAGCAAAAAGAAGTACCATTTTATACTCCTTATAACCAATACTAACCACCCTTTCACTTTTAAACGGATTTTGTAAAATAATTTTTGGCCAAATTTTCGCATTTTTGTAAGGGTACCATCATCAAAATTTGCGAAAAATTGAAAAATCCTAGAATTCCAAACTTGAATGCAAATCGATTGGATTTAAACAACGAACTCAGCGAGGTATGACATTCCTATTTGGGTCATTATTTTCAATGTTTTGATCAAAATACGATATTTTTTTCACAAAAAATCTGGAAAACTATTTTTGGCAAAAAACCAATTTTCAAGTTGGCTTTTTTGGCTATAACTTGCTAAAAATGGTCACACAGCAAAAAGAAGTACCATTTTATACTCCTTATAACCAATACTAACCACCCTTCACTTTTAAACGGATTTTGTAAAATTAATTTTTGGCCAAATTTTCGCATTTTTTGTAAGGGGTACCATCATCAAAATTTGCGAAAAATTGAAAAATCCTAGAATTCCAAACTTGAATGCAATCGATTGGATTTAAACAACGAACTCAGCGAGGTATGACATTCCTTATTTGGGTCATTATTTTCAATGTTTTGATCAAAATACCAAATTTTTTTCACAAAAAATCTGGAAAACTTTTTTGGCAAAAAACCAATTTTCAAGTTGGCTTTTTGGCTATAACTTGTACTAAAAATGGTCACACAGCAAAAAAAGTACCATTTTATACTCCTTATAACCAATACTAACCACCCTTTCACTTTTAAACGGATTTTGTAAAATTAATTTTGGCCAAATTTTCGCATTTTTGTAAGGGTACATCATCAAAATTTGCGAAAAATTGAAAAATCCTAGAATTCCAAACTTGAATGCAAATCGATTGGATTTAAACAACGAACTCAGCGAGGTATGACATTCCTTATTTGGGTCATTATTTTCAATGTTTTGATCAAAATACCGATAATTTTTTTCACAAAAAATCTGGAAAACTATTTTTGGCAAAAAACCAATTTTCAAGTTGGCTTTTTTGGCTATAACTTGACTAAAAATGGTCACACAGCAAAAAGAAGTACCATTTTATACTCCTTATAACCAATACTAACCACCCTTTCACTTTTAAACGGATTTTGTAAAATTAATTTTTGGCCAAATTTTCGCATTTTTTGTAAGGGTACCATCATCAAAATTTGCGAAAAATTGAAAAATCCTAGAATTCCAAACTTGAATGCAAATCGATTGGATTTAAACAACGAACTCAGCGAGGTATGACATTCCTTATTTGGGTCATTATTTTCAATGTTTTGATCAAAATACGATAATTTTTTTCACAAAAAATCTGGAAAACTATTTTTGGCAAAAAACGCAATTTTCAAGTTGGCTTTTTGGCTATAACTTGACTAAAAATGGTCACACAGCAAAAAGAAGTACCATTTTATACTCCTTATAACCAATACTAACCACCCTTTCACTTTTAAACGGATTTTGTAAAATTAATTTTTGGCCAAATTTTCGCATTTTTTGTAAGGGTACCATCATCAAAATTTGCGAAAAATTGAAAAATCCTAGAATTCCAAACTTGAATGCAAATCGATTGGATTTAAACAACGAACTCAGCGAGGTATGACATTCCTATTTGGGTCATTATTTTCAATGTTTTGATCAAAATACCGATAATTTTTTTCACAAAAAATCTGGAAAACTATTTTGGCAAAAAACCAATTTTCAAGTTGGCTTTTTTGGCTATAACTTGACTAAAAATGGTCACACAGCAAAAAGAAGTACCATTTTATACTCCTTATAACCAATACTAACCACCCTTTCCACTTTTAAACGGATTTTGTAAAATTAATTTTTGGCCAAATTTTCGCATTTTTTGTAAGGGTACCATCATCAAAATTTGCGAAAAATTGAAAAATCCTAGAATTCCAAACTTGAATGCAATCGATTGGATTTAAACAACGAACTCAGCGAGGTATGACATTCCTTATTTGGGTCATTATTTTCAATGTTTTGATCAAAATACCGATATTTTTTTCACAAAAAATCTGGAAAACTATTTTTGGCAAAAAACCAATTTTCAAGTTGGCTTTTTTGGCTATAACTTGACTAAAAATGGTCACACAGCAAAAAGAAGTACCATTTTATACTCCTTATAACCAATACTAACCACCCTTTCACTTTTAAACGGATTTTGTAAAATAATTTTTGGCCAAATTTTCGCATTTTTTGTAAGGGTACCATCATCAAAATTTGCGAAAAATTGAAAAATCCTAGAATTCCAAACTTGAATGCAAATCGATTGGGATTTAAACAACGAACTCAGCGAGGTATGACATTCCTATTTGGGTCATTATTTTCAATGTTTTGATCAAAATACCGATAATTTTTTTCACAAAAAATCTGGAAAACTATTTTTGGCAAAAAACCAATTTTCAAGTTGGCTTTTTGGCTATAACTTGTCTAAAAATGGTCACACAGCAAAAAAGAAGTACCATTTTATACTCCTTATAACCAATACTAACCACCCTTTCCACTTTTAAACGGATTTTGTAAAATTAATTTTTGGCCAAATTTTCGCATTTTTTGTAAGGGTACCATCATCAAAATTTGCGAAAAATTGAAAAATCCTAGAATTCCAAACTTGAATGCAAATCGATTGGGATTTAAACAACGAACTAGCGAGGTATGACATTCCTTTTTGTCATATTTCAATTTTGATCAAAATACCGATAATTTTTTTCACAAAAATCTGGAAAACTATTTTTGGCAAAAAACGCAATTTTCAAGTTGCTTTTTGGCTATAACTTGACTAAAAATGGTCACACAGCAAAAAGAAGTACCATTTTATACTCCTTATAACCAATACTAACCACCCTTTCACTTTTAAACGGATTTTGTAAAATTAATTTTTGGCCAAATTTTCGCATTTTTTGTAAGGGTACCATCATCAAAATTTGCGAAAAATTGAAAAATCCTAGAATTCCAAACTTGAATGCAAATCGATTGGATTTAAACAACGAACTCAGCGAGGTATGACATTCCATTTGGGTCATTATTTTCAATGTTTTGATCAAAATACCGATAATTTTTTTCACAAAAAATCTGGAAAACTATTTTTGGCAAAAAACGCAATTTTCAAGTTGGCTTTTTGGCTATAACTTGACTAAAAATGGTCCACAGCAAAAAGAAGTACCATTTATACTCCTTATAACCAATACTAACACCCCTTTCCACTTTTAAACGGATTTGTAAAATTAATTTTTGGCCAAATTTTCGCATTTTTTGTAAGGGTACCATCATCAAAATTTGCGAAAAATTAAAAATCCTAGAATTCCAAACTTGAATGCAAATCGATTGGGATTTAAACAACGAACTCAGCGAGGTATGACATTCCTATTTGGGTCATATTTTCAATGTTTTGATCAAAATACGATAATTTTTTTCACAAAAAATCTGGAAAACTATTTTTGGCAAAAAACCAATTTTCAAGTTGGCTTTTTGGCTATAACTTGTCTAAAAATGGTCACACAGCAAAAAGAAGTACCATTTTATACTCCTTATAACCAATACTAACACCCCTTCACTTTTAAACGGATTTTGTAAAATTAATTTTTGGCCAAATTTTCGCATTTTTTGTAAGGGGTACCATCATAAAATTTGCAAAAATTAAAAATCCTAGAATTCCAAACTTGAATGCAAATCGATTGGATTTAAACAACAACTCAGCGAGGTATGACATTCCATTTGGGTCATTATTTTCAATGTTTTGATCAAAATCCGAAATTTTTTTCACAAAAATCTGGAAAACTATTTTGGCAAAAAACCAATTTTCAAGTTGGCTTTTTGGCTATAACTTGTACTAAAAATGGTCACACAGCAAAAAGAAGTACCATTTTATACTCCTTATAACCAATACTAACACCCTTCACTTTTAAACGGATTTTGTAAAATTAATTTTTGGCCAAATTTTCGCATTTTTTGTAGGGTACCATCATCAAAATTTGCGAAAAATTAAAAATCCTAGAATTCCAAACTTGAATGCAATCGATTGGATTTAAACAACGAACTCAGCGAGGTATGACATTCCTTATTTGGGTCATTATTTTCAATGTTTGATCAAAATACCGATAATTTTTTTCACAAAAAATCTGGAAAACTATTTTGGCAAAAAACCCAATTTTCAAGTTGGCTTTTTTGGCTATAACTTGCTAAAAATGGTCACACAGCAAAAAGAAGTACCATTTTATACTCCTTATAACCAATACTAACACACCCTCCATTTTAAACGGATTTGTAAAATTAATTTTTGGCAAATTTTCGCATTTTTGTAAGGGTACCATCATCAAAAATTTCGAAATAAAATTCCTAGAATTCACCAACTTGAATGCAATCGATTGGATTTAAACAACGAACTCAGCGAGGTATGACATTCCTTATTTGGGTCATTATTTTCAATGTTTTGATCAAAATACCGATAATTTTTTTCACAAAAAATCTGGAAAACTATTTTTGGCAAAAAACCAATTTTCAAGTTGGCTTTTTTGGCTATAACTTGTCTAAAAATGGTCACACAGCAAAAAGAAGTACCATTTTATACTCCTTATAACCAATACTAACCACCCTTTCCACTTTTAAACGGATTTGTAAAATTAATTTTTGGCCAAATTTTCGCATTTTTTGTAAGGGTACCATCATAAAATTTGCGAAAAATTAAAAATCCTAGAATTCCAAACTTGAATGCAAATCGATTGGGATTTAAACAACGAACTCAGCGAGGTATGACATTCCTTATTTGGGTCATTATTTTCAATGTTTTGATCAAAATACCGATAATTTTTTTCACAAAAAATCTGGAAAACTATTTTTGGCAAAAAACCAATTTTCAAGTTGGCTTTTTTGGCTATAACTTGCTAAAAATGGTCACACAGCAAAAAGAAGTACCATTTTATACTCCTTATAACCAATACTAACCACCCTTCACTTTTAAACGGATTTGTAAAATTAATTTTTGGCCAAATTTTCGCATTTTTTGTAAGGGTACCATCATCAAAATTTGCGAAAAATTGAAAAATCCTAGAATTCCCAACTTGAATGCAAATCGATTGGGATTTAAACAACGAACTCAGCGAGGTATGAATTCCGCATTTGGGTCATTATTTTCAATGTTTTGATCAAAATTACCGATAATTTTTTTCACAAAAAATCTGGAAAACTATTTTTGGCAAAAACACGCAATTTTCAAGTTGGCTTTTTTGGCTATAACTTGTCTAAAAATGGTCACACAGCAAAAAGAAGTACCATTTTATACTCCTTATAACCAATACTAACCACCCCTTTCCCTTTTAAACGGATTTTGTAAAACTAATTTTTGGGCAAATTTTCGCATTTTTTGTAAGGGGTACCATCATCAAAATTTTGCGAAAAATTGAAAAATCCTAGAATTCCCAAACTTGAATGCAAATCGATGGGATTTAAAGAACGAACTCAGCGAGGTATGAAATTCCGCATTTGGTATTATTTTCATGTTTGATCAAATACCGATAATTTTTTCACAAAAAATCTGGAAAACTTTTTTCGGCAAAAAACGCAATTTTCAAGTTGGCTTTTTTGGCTATAACTTGTCTAAAAATGGTCACACAGCAAAAAGAAGTACCATTTTATACTCCTTATAACCAATACTAACCACCCCTTTCCCTTTTAAACGGATTTTGTAAAACTAATTTTTGGGCAAATTTTCGCATTTTTTGTAAGGGGTACCATCATCAAAATTTTCGAAAAATTGAAAAATCCTAGAATTCCCAAACTTGAATGCAAATCGATTGGGATTTAAAAACCGAACTCAGCGAGGTATGAAATTCCGCATTTGGGTCATTATTTCAATGTTTGATCAAAAATACCGATAATTTTTTTCACAAAAAATCTGGAAAACTATTTTTGGCAAAAAACGCAATTTCAAGTTGGCTTTTTTGGCTATAACTTGTCTAAAAATGGTCACACAGCAAAAAGAAGTACCATTTTATACTCCTTATAACCAATACTAACCACCCCTTTCCCTTTTAAACGGGATTTTGTAAAACTAATTTTTGGGCAAATTTTCGCATTTTTTGTAAGGGGTACATCATCAAAATTTGCGAAAATTGAAAAATCCTAGAATTCCCAAACTTGAATGCAAATCGATTGGGATTTAAACAACGAACTCAGCGAGGTATGAAATTCCGCATTTGGTCATTATTTTCAATGTTTGATCAAAATACCGATAATTTTTTTCACAAAAAATCTGGAAAACTATTTTTGGCAAAAAACGCCAATTTTCAAGTTGGCTTTTTTGGCTATAACTTGTCTAAAAATGGTCACACAGCAAAAAGAAGTACCATTTTATACTCCTTATAACCAATACTAACCACCCCTTTCCCTTTTAAACGGATTTTGTAAAACTAATTTTTGGGCAATTTTCGCATTTTTTGTAAGGGGTACCATCATCAAAATTTTCGAAAAAATTGAAAAATCCTAGAATTCCCAAACTTGAATGCAAATCGATTGGGATTTAAACAACGAACTCAGCGAGGTATGACATTCCGCATTTGGGTCATTATTTTCAATGTTTTGATCAAAATACCGATAATTTTTTTCACAAAAATCTGGAAAACTATTTTTGGCAAAAAACGCAATTTTCAAGTTGGCTTTTTTGGCTATAACTTGTCTAAAAATGGTCACACAGCAAAAAGAAGTACCATTTTATACTCCTTATAACCAATACTAACCACCCCTTTCCCTTTTAAAACGGATTTTGTAAAACTAATTTTTGGGCAAATTTTTCGCATTTTTTGTAAGGGGTACCATCATCAAAATTTTCGAAAAATTGAAAAATCCTAGAATTCCCAAACTTGAATGCAAATCGATTGGGATTTAAACAACGAACTCAGCGAGGTATGAAATTCCGCATTTGGGTCATTATTTTCAATGTTTTGATCAAAATACCGATAATTTTTTTCACAAAAAATCTGGAAAACTATTTTTGGCAAAAAACGCAATTTTCAAGTTGGCTTTTTTGGCTATAACTTGTCTAAAAATGGTCACACAGCAAAAAGAAGTACCATTTTATACTCCTTATAACCAATACTAACCACCCCTTTCCCTTTTAAACGGATTTTGTAAAACTAATTTTTGGGCAAATTTTCGCATTTTTTGTAAGGGGTACCATCATCAAAATTTCGAAAAATTGAAAAATCCTAGAATTCCCAAACTTGAATGCAAATCGATTGGGATTTAAACAACGAACTCAGCGAGGTATGAATTCCGCATTTGGTGTAATTATTTTCAATGTTTGATCAAAATACCGATAATTTTTTTCACAAAAAATCTGGAAAACTATTTTTGGCAAAAAACGCAATTTTCAAGTTGGCTTTTTTGGCTATAACTTGTCTAAAAATGGTCACACAGCAAAAAGAAGTACCATTTTATACTCCTTATAACCAATACTAACCACCCCTTTCCCTTTTAAACGGATTTTGTAAAACTAATTTTTGGGCAAATTTCGCATTTTTTGTAAGGGGTACCATCATCAAAATTTTCGAAAAATTGAAAAATCCTAGAATTCCCAAACTTGAATGCAAATCGATTGGGATTTAAAAACGAACTCAGCGAGGTATGAAATTCCGCATTTGTGTAATTATTTTCAATGTTTTGATCAAAATACCGATAATTTTTTTCACAAAAAATCTGGAAAACTATTTTTGGCAAAAAACGCAATTTTCAAGTTGGCTTTTTTGGCTATAACTTGTCTAAAAATGGTCACACAGCAAAAAGAAGTACCATTTTATACTCCTTATAACCAATACTAACCACCCCTTTCCCTTTTAAACGGATTTTGTAAAACTAATTTTTGGGCAAATTTTCGCATTTTTTGTAAGGGGTACCATCATCAAAATTTTCGAAAAATTGAAAAATCCTAGAATTCCCAAACTTGAATGCAAATCGATTGGGATTTAAACAACGAACTCAGCGAGGTATGAAATTCCGCATTTGGTCATTATTTTCAATGTTTTGATCAAAATACCGATAATTTTTTTCACAAAAAATCTGGAAAACTATTTTTGGCAAAAAACGCAATTTTCAAGTTGGCTTTTTTGGCTATAACTTGTCTAAAAATGGTCACACAGCAAAAAGAAGTACCATTTTATACTCCTTATAACCAATACTAACCACCCTTTCCCTTTTAAACGGATTTTGTAAAACTAATTTTTGGGCAAATTTTCGCATTTTTTGTAAGGGGTACCATCATCAAAATTTTCGAAAAATTGAAAAATCCTAGAATTCCCAAACTTGAATGCAAATCGATTGGGATTTAAACAACGAACTCAGCGAGGTATGAAATTCCGCATTTGGGTCATTATTTTCAATGTTTTGATCAAAATACCGATAATTTTTTTCACAAAAAATCTGGAAAACTATTTTTGGCAAAAAACGCAATTTTCAAGTTGGCTTTTTTGGCTATAACTTGTCTAAAAATGGTCACACAGCAAAAAGAAGTACCATTTTATACTCCTTATAACCAATACTAACCACCCCTTTCCCTTTTAAACGGATTTTGTAAAACTAATTTTTGGGCAAATTTTCGCATTTTTTGTAAGGGGTACCATCATCAAAATTTTCGAAAAATTGAAAAATCCTAGAATTCCCAAACTTGAATGCAAATCGATTGGGATTTAAACAACGAACTCAGCGAGGTATGAATTCCGCATTTGGGTCATTATTTTCAATGTTTTGATCAAAATACCGATAATTTTTTTCACAAAAAATCTGGAAAACTATTTTTGGCAAAAAACGCAATTTTCAAGTTGGCTTTTTTGGCTATAACTTGTCTAAAAATGGTCACACAGCAAAAAGAAGTACCATTTTATACTCCTTATAACCAATACTAACCACCCCTTTCCCTTTTAAACGGATTTTGTAAAACTAATTTTTGGGCAAATTTTCGCATTTTTTGTAAGGGGTACCATCATCAAAATTTCGAAAAATTGAAAAATCCTAGAATTCCCAAACTTGAATGCAAATCGATTGGGATTTAAACAACGAACTCAGCGAGGTATGAAATTCCGCATTTGGGTCATTATTTTCAATGTTTGATCAAAATACCGATAATTTTTTTCACAAAAAATCTGGAAAACTATTTTTGGCAAAAAACGCAATTTTCAAGTTGGCTTTTTTGGCTATAACTTGTCTAAAAATGGTCACACAGCAAAAAGAAGTACCATTTTATACTCCTTATAACCAATACTAACCACCCCTTTCCCTTTTAAACGGATTTTGTAAAACTAATTTTTGGGCAAATTTTCGCATTTTTGTAAGGGGTACCATCATCAAAATTTTCGAAAAATTGAAAAATCCTAGAATTCCCAAACTTGAATGCAAATCGATTGGGATTTAAACAACGAACTCAGCGAGGTATGAAATTCCGCATTTGGGTCATTATTTTCAATGTTTTGATCAAAATACCGATAATTTTTTTCACAAAAAATCTGGAAAACTATTTTTGGCAAAAAACGCAATTTTCAAGTTGGCTTTTTTGGCTATAACTTGTCTAAAAATGGTCACACAGCAAAAAGAAGTACCATTTTATACTCCTTATAACCAATACTAACCACCCCTTTCCCTTTTAAACGGATTTTGTAAAACTAATTTTGGGCAAATTTTCGCATTTTTTGTAAGGGGTACCATCATCAAAATTTTCGAAAAATTGAAAAATCCTAGAATTCCCAAACTTGAATGCAAATCGATTGGGATTTAAACAACGAACTCAGCGAGGTATGAAATTCCGCATTTGGTCATTATTTTCAATGTTTTGATCAAAATACCGATAATTTTTTTCACAAAAAATCTGGAAAACTATTTTTGGCAAAAAACGCAATTTTCAAGTTGGCTTTTTTGGCTATAACTTGTCTAAAAATGGTCACACAGCAAAAAGAAGTACCATTTTATACTCCTTATAACCAATACTAACCACCCTTTCCCTTTTAAACGGATTTTGTAAAACTAATTTTTGGGCAAATTTTCGCATTTTTTTTGTACCATCATCAAAATTTTCGAAAAATTGAAAAATCCTAGAATTCCCAAACTTGAATGCAAATCGATTGGGATTTAAACAACGAACTCAGCGAGGTATGAAATTCCGCATTTGGGTCATTATTTTCAATGTTTTGATCAAAATACCGATAATTTTTTTCACAAAAATCTGGAAAACTATTTTTGGCAAAAAACGCAATTTTCAAGTTGGCTTTTTTGGCTATAACTTGTCTAAAAATGGTCACACAGCAAAAAGAAGTACCATTTTATACTCCTTATAACCAATACTAACCACCCCTTTCCCTTTTAAACGGATTTTGTAAAACTAATTTTTGGGCAAATTTTCGCATTTTTGTAAGGGGTACCATCATCAAAATTTTCGAAAAATTGAAAAATCCTAGAATTCCCAAACTTGAATGCAAATCGATTGGGATTTAAACAACGAACTCAGCGAGGTATGAAATTCCGCATTTGGTCATTATTTTCAATGTTTTGATCAAAATACCGATAATTTTTTTCACAAAAAATCTGGAAAACTATTTTTGGCAAAAAACGCAATTTTCAAGTTGGCTTTTTTGGCTATAACTTGTCTAAAAATGGTCACACAGCAAAAAGAAGTACCATTTTATACTCCTTATAACCAATACTAACCACCCTTTCCCTTTTAAACGGATTTTGTAAAACTAATTTTTGGGCAAATTTTCGCATTTTTTGTAAGGGGTACCATCATCAAAATTTTCGAAAAATTGAAAAATCCTAGAATTCCCAAACTTGAATGCAAATCGATTGGGATTTAAACAACGAACTCAGCGAGGTATGAAATTCCGCATTTGGGTCATTATTTTCAATGTTTTGATCAAAATACCGATAATTTTTTTCACAAAAAATCTGGAAAACTATTTTTGGCAAAAAACGCAATTTTCAAGTTGGCTTTTTTGGCTATAACTTGTCTAAAAATGGTCACACAGCAAAAAGAAGTACCATTTTATACTCCTTATAACCAATACTAACCACCCCTTTCCCTTTTAAACGGATTTTGTAAAACTAATTTTTGGGCAAATTTTCGCATTTTTTGTAAGGGGTACCATCATCAAAATTTTCGAAAAATTGAAAAATCCTAGAATTCCCAAACTTGAATGCAAATCGATTGGGATTTAAACAACGAACTCAGCGAGGTATGAAATTCCGCATTTGGGTCATTATTTTCAATGTTTTGATCAAAATACCGATAATTTTTTTCACAAAAAATCTGGAAAACTATTTTTGGCAAAAAACGCAATTTTCAAGTTGGCTTTTTTGGCTATAACTTGTCTAAAAATGGTCACACAGCAAAAAGAAGTACCATTTTATACTCCTTATAACCAATACTAACCACCCCTTTCCCTTTTAAACGGATTTTGTAAAACTAATTTTTGGGCAAATTTTCGCATTTTTTGTAAGGGGTACCATCATCAAAATTTTCGAAAATTGAAAAATCCTAGAATTCCCAAACTTGAATGCAAATCGATTGGGATTTAAACAACGAACTCAGCGAGGTATGAAATTCCGCATTTGGGTCATTATTTTCAATGTTTTGATCAAAATACCGATAATTTTTTTCACAAAAAATCTGGAAAACTATTTTTGGCAAAAAACGCAATTTTCAAGTTGGCTTTTTTGGCTATAACTTGTCTAAAAATGGTCACACAGCAAAAAGAAGTACCATTTTATACTCCTTATAACCAATACTAACCACCCTTTCCCTTTTAAACGGATTTTGTAAAACTAATTTTTGGGCAAATTTTCGCATTTTTTGTAAGGGGTACCATCATCAAAATTTTCGAAAAATTGAAAAATCCTAGAATTCCCAAACTTGAATGCAAATCGATTGGGATTTAAACAACGAACTCAGCGAGGTATGAAATTCCGCATTTGGGTCATTATTTTCAATGTTTTGATCAAAATACCGATAATTTTTTTCACAAAAAATCTGGAAAACTATTTTTGGCAAAAAACGCAATTTTCAAGTTGGCTTTTTTGGCTATAACTTGTCTAAAAATGGTCACACAGCAAAAAGAAGTACCATTTTATACTCCTTATAACCAATACTAACCACCCCTTTCCCTTTTAAACGGATTTTGTAAAACTAATTTTTGGGCAAATTTTCGCATTTTTTGTAAGGGGTACCATCATCAAAATTTTCGAAAAATTGAAAAATCCTAGAATTCCCAAACTTGAATGCAAATCGATTGGGATTTAAACAACGAACTCAGCGAGGTATGAAATTCCGCATTTGGGTCATTATTTTCAATGTTTTGATCAAAATACCGATAATTTTTTTCACAAAAAATCTGGAAAACTATTTTTGGCAAAAAACGCAATTTTCAAGTTGGCTTTTTTGGCTATAACTTGTCTAAAAATGGTCACACAGCAAAAAGAAGTACCATTTTATACTCCTTATAACCAATACTAACCACCCCTTTCCCTTTTAAACGGATTTTGTAAAACTAATTTTTGGGCAAATTTTCGCATTTTTTGTAAGGGGTACCATCATCAAAATTTTCGAAAAATTGAAAAATCCTAGAATTCCCAAACTTGAATGCAAATCGATTGGGATTTAAACAACGAACTCAGCGAGGTATGAAATTCCGCATTTGGGTCATTATTTTCAATGTTTTGATCAAAATACCGATAATTTTTTTCACAAAAAATCTGGAAAACTATTTTTGGCAAAAAACGCAATTTTCAAGTTGGCTTTTTTGGCTATAACTTGTCTAAAAATGGTCACACAGCAAAAAGAAGTACCATTTTATACTCCTTATAACCAATACTAACCACCCCTTTCCCTTTTAAACGGATTTTGTAAAACTAATTTTTGGGCAAATTTTCGCATTTTTTGTAAGGGGTACCATCATCAAAATTTTCGAAAAATTGAAAAATCCTAGAATTCCCAAACTTGAATGCAAATCGATTGGGATTTAAACAACGAACTCAGCGAGGTATGAAATTCCGCATTTGGGTCATTATTTTCAATGTTTTGATCAAAATACCGATAATTTTTTTCACAAAAAATCTGGAAAACTATTTTTGGCAAAAAACGCAATTTTCAAGTTGGCTTTTTTGGCTATAACTTGTCTAAAAATGGTCACACAGCAAAAAGAAGTACCATTTTATACTCCTTATAACCAATACTAACCACCCCTTTCCCTTTTAAACGGATTTTGTAAAACTAATTTTTGGGCAAATTTTCGCATTTTTTGTAAGGGGTACCATCATCAAAATTTTCGAAAAATTGAAAAATCCTAGAATTCCCAAACTTGAATGCAAATCGATTGGGATTTAAACAACGAACTCAGCGAGGTATGAAATTCCGCATTTGGGTCATTATTTTCAATGTTTTGATCAAAATACCGATAATTTTTTTCACAAAAAATCTGGAAAACTATTTTTGGCAAAAAACGCAATTTTCAAGTTGGCTTTTTTGGCTATAACTTGTCTAAAAATGGTCACACAGCAAAAAGAAGTACCATTTTATACTCCTTATAACCAATACTAACCACCCCTTTCCCTTTTAAACGGATTTTGTAAAACTAATTTTTGGGCAAATTTTCGCATTTTTTGTAAGGGGTACCATCATCAAAATTTTCGAAAAATTGAAAAATCCTAGAATTCCCAAACTTGAATGCAAATCGATTGGGATTTAAACAACGAACTCAGCGAGGTATGAAATTCCGCATTTGGGTCATTATTTTCAATGTTTTGATCAAAATACCGATAATTTTTTTCACAAAAAATCTGGAAAACTATTTTTGGCAAAAAACGCAATTTTCAAGTTGGCTTTTTTGGCTATAACTTGTCTAAAAATGGTCACACAGCAAAAAGAAGTACCATTTTATACTCCTTATAACCAATACTAACCACCCCTTTCCCTTTTAAACGGATTTTGTAAAACTAATTTTTGGGCAAATTTTCGCATTTTTTGTAAGGGGTACCATCATCAAAATTTTCGAAAAATTGAAAAATCCTAGAATTCCCAAACTTGAATGCAAATCGATTGGGATTTAAACAACGAACTCAGCGAGGTATGAAATTCCGCATTTGGGTCATTATTTTCAATGTTTTGATCAAAATACCGATAATTTTTTTCACAAAAAATCTGGAAAACTATTTTTGGCAAAAAACGCAATTTTCAAGTTGGCTTTTTTGGCTATAACTTGTCTAAAAATGGTCACACAGCAAAAAGAAGTACCATTTTATACTCCTTATAACCAATACTAACCACCCCTTTCCCTTTTAAACGGATTTTGTAAAACTAATTTTTGGGCAAATTTTCGCATTTTTTGTAAGGGGTACCATCATCAAAATTTTCGAAAAATTGAAAAATCCTAGAATTCCCAAACTTGAATGCAAATCGATTGGGATTTAAACAACGAACTCAGCGAGGTATGAAATTCCGCATTTGGTCATTATTTTCAATGTTTTGATCAAAATACCGATAATTTTTTTCACAAAAAATCTGGAAAACTATTTTTGGCAAAAAACGCAATTTTCAAGTTGGCTTTTTTGGCTATAACTTGTCTAAAAATGGTCACACAGCAAAAAGAAGTACCATTTTATACTCCTTATAACCAATACTAACCACCCCTTTCCCTTTTAAACGGATTTTGTAAAACTAATTTTTGGGCAAATTTTCGCATTTTTTGTAAGGGGTACCATCATCAAAATTTCGAAAAATTGAAAAATCCTAGAATTCCCAAACTTGAATGCAAATCGATTGGGATTTAAACAACGAACTCAGCGAGGTATGAAATTCCGCATTTGGGTCATTATTTTCAATGTTTTGATCAAAATACCGATAATTTTTTTCACAAAAAATCTGGAAAACTATTTTTGGCAAAAAACGCAATTTTCAAGTTGGCTTTTTTGGCTATAACTTGTCTAAAAATGGTCACACAGCAAAAAGAAGTACCATTTTATACTCCTTATAACCAATACTAACCACCCCTTTCCCTTTTAAACGGATTTTGTAAAACTAATTTTTGGGCAAATTTTCGCATTTTTTGTAAGGGGTACCATCATCAAAATTTTCGAAAAATTGAAAAATCCTAGAATTCCCAAACTTGAATGCAAATCGATTGGGATTTAAACAACGAACTCAGCGAGGTATGAAATTCCGCATTTGGGTCATTATTTTCAATGTTTTGATCAAAATACCGATAATTTTTTCACAAAAAATCTGGAAAACTATTTTTGGCAAAAAACGCAATTTTCAAGTTGGCTTTTTTGGCTATAACTTGTCTAAAAATGGTCACACAGCAAAAAGAAGTACCATTTTATACTCCTTATAACCAATACTAACCACCCCTTTCCCTTTTAAACGGATTTTGTAAAACTAATTTTTGGGCAAATTTTCGCATTTTTTGTAAGGGGTACCATCATCAAAATTTTCGAAAAATTGAAAAATCCTAGAATTCCCAAACTTGAATGCAAATCGATTGGGATTTAAACAACGAACTCAGCGAGGTATGAAATTCCGCATTTGGTAATTATTTTCAATGTTTTGATCAAAATACCGATAATTTTTTTCACAAAAAATCTGGAAAACTATTTTTGGCAAAAAACGCAATTTTCAAGTTGGCTTTTTTGGCTATAACTTGTCTAAAAATGGTCACACAGCAAAAAGAAGTACCATTTTATACTCCTTATAACCAATACTAACCACCCCTTTCCCTTTTAAACGGATTTTGTAAAACTAATTTTTGGGCAAATTTTCGCATTTTTGTAAGGGGTACCATCATCAAAATTTTCGAAAAATTGAAAAATCCTAGAATTCCCAAACTTGAATGCAAATCGATTGGGATTTAAACAACGAACTCAGCGAGGTATGAAATTCCGCATTTGGGTCATTATTTTCAATGTTTTGATCAAAATACCGATAATTTTTTTCACAAAAAATCTGGAAAACTATTTTTGGCAAAAAACGCAATTTTCAAGTTGGCTTTTTTGGCTATAACTTGTCTAAAAATGGTCACACAGCAAAAAGAAGTACCATTTTATACTCCTTATAACCAATACTAACCACCCCTTTCCCTTTTAAACGGATTTTGTAAAACTAATTTTGGGCAAATTTTCGCATTTTTTGTAAGGGGTACCATCATCAAAATTTTCGAAAAATTGAAAAATCCTAGAATTCCCAAACTTGAATGCAAATCGATTGGGATTTAAACAACGAACTCAGCGAGGTATGAAATTCCGCATTTGGGTCATTATTTTCAATGTTTTGATCAAAATACCGATAATTTTTTCACAAAAAATCTGGAAAACTATTTTTGGCAAAAAACGCAATTTTCAAGTTGGCTTTTTTGGCTATAACTTGTCTAAAAATGGTCACACAGCAAAAAGAAGTACCATTTTATACTCCTTATAACCAATACTAACCACCCCTTTCCCTTTTAAACGGATTTTGTAAAACTAATTTTTGGGCAAATTTTCGCATTTTTTGTAAGGGGTACCATCATCAAAATTTTCGAAAAATTGAAAAATCCTAGAATTCCCAAACTTGAATGCAAATCGATTGGGATTTAAACAACGAACTCAGCGAGGTATGAAATTCCGCATTTGGTCATTATTTTCAATGTTTTGATCAAAATACCGATAATTTTTTTCACAAAAAATCTGGAAAACTATTTTTGGCAAAAAACGCAATTTTCAAGTTGGCTTTTTTGGCTATAACTTGTCTAAAAATGGTCACACAGCAAAAAAGAAGTACCATTTTATACTCCTTATAACCAATACTAACCACCCCTTTCCCTTTTAAACGGATTTTGTAAAACTAATTTTTGGGCAAATTTTCGCATTTTTTGTAAGGGGTACCATCATCAAAATTTTCGAAAAATTGAAAAATCCTAGAATTCCCAAACTTGAATGCAAATCGATTGGGATTTAAACAACGAACTCAGCGAGGTATGAAATTCCGCATTTGGTCATTATTTTCAATGTTTTGATCAAAATACCGATAATTTTTTTCACAAAAAATCTGGAAAACTATTTTTGGCAAAAAACGCAATTTTCAAGTTGGCTTTTTTGGCTATAACTTGTCTAAAAATGGTCACACAGCAAAAAGAAGTACCATTTTATACTCCTTATAACCAATACTAACCACCCCTTTCCCTTTTAAACGGATTTTGTAAAACTAATTTTTGGGCAAATTTTCGCATTTTTTGTAAGGGGTACCATCATCAAAATTTTCGAAAAATTGAAAAATCCTAGAATTCCCAAACTTGAATGCAAATCGATTGGGATTTAAACAACGAACTCAGCGAGGTATGAAATTCCGCATTTGGGTCATTATTTTCAATGTTTTGATCAAAATACCGATAATTTTTTTCACAAAAAATCTGGAAAACTATTTTTGGCAAAAAACGCAATTTTCAAGTTGGCTTTTTTGGCTATAACTTGTCTAAAAATGGTCACACAGCAAAAAGAAGTACCATTTTATACTCCTTATAACCAATACTAACCACCCCTTTCCCTTTTAAACGGATTTTGTAAAACTAATTTTTGGGCAAATTTTCGCATTTTTTTTGTACCATCATCAAAATTTTCGAAAAATTGAAAAATCCTAGAATTCCCAAACTTGAATGCAAATCGATTGGGATTTAAACAACGAACTCAGCGAGGTATGAAATTCCGCATTTGGGTCATTATTTTCAATGTTTTGATCAAAATACCGATAATTTTTTTCACAAAAAATCTGGAAAACTATTTTTGGCAAAAAACGCAATTTTCAAGTTGGCTTTTTTGGCTATAACTTGTCTAAAAATGGTCACACAGCAAAAAGAAGTACCATTTTATACTCCTTATAACCAATACTAACCACCCCTTTCCCTTTTAAACGGATTTTGTAAAACTAATTTTTGGGCAAATTTTCGCATTTTTTGTAAGGGGTACCATCATCAAAATTTTCGAAAAATTGAAAAATCCTAGAATTCCCAAACTTGAATGCAAATCGATTGGGATTTAAACAACGAACTCAGCGAGGTATGAAATTCCGCATTTGGGTCATTATTTTCAATGTTTTGATCAAAATACCGATAATTTTTTCACAAAAAATCTGGGAAAACTATTTTTGGCAAAAAACGCAATTTTCAAGTTGGCTTTTTTGGCTATAACTTGTCTAAAAATGGTCACACAGCAAAAAGAAGTACCATTTTATACTCCTTATAACCAATACTAACCACCCCTTTCCCTTTTAAACGGATTTTGTAAAACTAATTTTGGGCAAATTTTCGCATTTTTTGTAAGGGGTACCATCATCAAAATTTTCGAAAAATTGAAAAATCCTAGAATTCCCAAACTTGAATGCAAATCGATTGGGATTTAAACAACGAACTCAGCGAGGTATGAAATTCCGCATTTGGGTCATTATTTTCAATGTTTTGATCAAAATACCGATAATTTTTTTCACAAAAAATCTGGAAAACTATTTTTGGCAAAAAACGCAATTTTCAAGTTGGCTTTTTTGGCTATAACTTGTCTAAAAATGGTCACACAGCAAAAAGAAGTACCATTTTATACTCCTTATAACCAATACTAACCACCCCTTTCCCTTTTAAACGGATTTTGTAAAACTAATTTTTGGGCAAATTTTCGCATTTTTTTTGTACCATCATCAAAATTTTCGAAAAATTGAAAAATCCTAGAATTCCCAAACTTGAATGCAAATCGATTGGGATTTAAACAACGAACTCAGCGAGGTATGAAATTCCGCATTTGGGTCATTATTTTCAATGTTTTGATCAAAATACCGATAATTTTTTTCACAAAAAATCTGGAAAACTATTTTTGGCAAAAAACGCAATTTTCAAGTTGGCTTTTTTGGCTATAACTTGTCTAAAAATGGTCACACAGCAAAAAGAAGTACCATTTATACTCCTTATAACCAATACTAACCACCCCTTTCCCTTTTAAACGGATTTTGTAAAACTAATTTTTGGGCAAATTTTCGCATTTTTGTAAGGGTACCATCATCAAAATTTTCGAAAAATTGAAAAATCCTAGAATTCCCAAACTTGAATGCAAATCGATTGGGGATTTAAACAACGAACTCAGCGAGGTATGAAATTCCGCATTTGGGTCATTATTTTCAATGTTTTGATCAAAATACCGATAATTTTTTTCACAAAAAATCTGGAAAACTATTTTGGCAAAAACGCAATTTTCAAGTTGGCTTTTTTGGCTATAACTTGTCTAAAAATGGTCACACAGCAAAAAGAAGTACCATTTTATACTCCTTATAACCAATACTAACCACCCCTTTCCCTTTTAAACGGATTTGTAAAACTAATTTTTGGGCAAATTTCGCATTTTTTGTAAGGGTACCATCATCAAAATTTTCGAAAAATTGAAAAATCCTAGAATTCCCAAACTTGAATGCAAATCGATTGGGATTTAAACAACGAACTCAGCGAGGTATGAAATTCCGCATTTGGGTCATTATTTTCAATGTTTTGATCAAATACCCGATAATTTTTTTCACAAAAAATCTGGAAAACTATTTTTGGCAAAAAACGCAAATTTCAAGTTGGCTTTTTTGGCTATAACTTGTCTAAAAATGGTCACACAGCAAAAAGAAGTACCATTTTATACTCCTTATAACCAATACTAACCACCCTTTCCCTTTTAAACGGATTTTGTAAAACTAATTTTTGGGCAAATTTTCGCATTTTTTGTAAGGGGTACCATCATCAAAATTTTCGAAAAATTGAAAAATCCTAGAATTCCCAAACTTGAATCAAATCGATTGGGATTTAAACAACGAACTCAGCGAGGTATGAAATTCCGCATTTGGGTCATTATTTTCAATGTTTGATCAAAATACCGATAATTTTTTTCACAAAAAATCTGGAAAACTATTTTGGCAAAAAACGCAATTTTCAAGTTGGCTTTTTTGGCTATAACTTGTCTAAAAATGGTCACACAGCAAAAAGAAGTACCATTTTATACTCCTTATAACCAATACTAACCACCCTTTCCCTTTTAAACGGATTTTGTAAAACTAATTTTTGGGCAAATTTTCGCATTTTTTGTAAGGGGTTACCATCATCAAAATTTTCGAAAAATTTGAAAAATCCTAGAATTCCCAAACTTGAATGCAAATCGATTGGGATTTAAACAACGAACTCAGCGAGGTATGAAATTCCGCATTTGGGTCATTATTTTCAATGTTTGATCAAAAATACCGATAATTTTTTTCACAAAAAATCTGGAAAACTATTTTTGGCAAAAAACGCAATTTTCAAGTTGGCTTTTTTGGCTATAACTTGTCTAAAAAATGGTCACACAGCAAAAAGAAGTACCATTTTATACTCCTTATAACCAATACTAACCACCCCTTTCCCTTTTAAACGGATTTTGTAAAACTAATTTTTGGGCAAATTTTCGCATTTTTTGTAAGGGGTACCATCATCAAAATTTTCGAAAAATTGAAAAAATCCAGAATTCCCAAACTTGAATGCAAATCGATTGGGATTTAAACAACGAACTCAGCGAGGTATGAAATTCCGCATTTGGTCATTATTTTCAATGTTTTGATCAAAATACCGATAATTTTTTTCACAAAAAATCTGGAAAAACTATTTTTGGCAAAAAACGCAATTTTCAAGTTGGCTTTTTTGGCTATAACTTGTCTAAAAATGGTCACACAGCAAAAAAGAAGTACCATTTTATACTCCTTATAACCAATACTAACCACCCCTTTCCCTTTTAAACGGATTTTGTAAAACTAATTTTTGGGCAAATTTTCGCATTTTTTGTAAGGGGTACCATCATCAAAATTTTCGAAAAAATTGAAAAATCCAGAATTCCCAAACTTGAATGCAAATCGATTGGGATTTAAACAACGAACTCAGCGAGGTATGAAATTCCGCATTTGGGTCATTATTTTCAATGTTTTGATCAAAATACCGATAATTTTTTTCACAAAAAATCTGGAAAACTATTTTTGGCAAAAAAACGCAATTTTCAAGTTGGCTTTTTGGCTATAACTTGTCTAAAAATGGTCACACAGCAAAAAGAAGTACCATTTTATACTCCTTATAACCAATACTAACCACCCCTTTCCCTTTTAAACGGATTTTGTAAAACTAATTTTTGGGCAAATTTTCGCATTTTTTGTAAGGGGTACCATCATCAAAATTTCGAAAAATTGAAAAATCCTAGAATTCCAAACTTGAATGCAAATCGATTGGGATTTAAACAACGAACTCAGCGAGGTATGAATTCCCTTATTTGGGTCATTATTTTCAATGTTTTGATCAAAATACCGATAATTTTTTTCACAAAAAATCTGGAAAACTATTTTTGGCAAAAACGCAATTTTCAAGTTGGCTTTTTGGCTATAACTTGTCTAAAAATGGTCACACAGCAAAAAGAAGTACCATTTTATACTCCTTATAACCAATACTAACCACCCTTCCCTTTTAAACGGATTTTGTAAA